>NC_136549.1:17549260-17765679 GCF_910591455.1 Pholis gunnellus | reverse complement strand
CACACACACACACACACACACACACACACACACACACACACACACACACACACACACACACAAAGCCACTGTAGTTCAGAGAGGCAGAGAGATGAATATGAAATATTTAGAGAGTTCCTCTTTTCTGGGGTGAAGTGGAGCAGAAGGAGAGATACACTTATGGGAGGAGGAGGAGGAGGAGGAGGAGGAGGAGGAGGAGGAGGAGGAGGAGGAGGAGGAGGAGGAGGAGGAGGAGGAGGAGGAGGAGGAGGTCTCAGTGTGTGATGATGAGGAGGATGAAGTGAGGTGCTTGAGTTCCACATTAGAGATCAAATAGAGACTCAGTAGAGCTGATTTTTAGTCTGATTTAGTATCAGTAGTAGTTATAGTACAAGCAGTAGTAATAGTAGTCAGATCAGTAGTATCTATAGTATTATTACAAGCATCAGTAGTAGTAGTTGTAGTATCAGCAGTAGTTGTAGTATCAGCAGTATCATTAGTATAAATAGTTATAGTAGTAGTAGTATCAGTAGTATTAATAGTAGTGTCAGTAGTATTTCTGTTCAGTCTGCTCACTGAATGAAGCAGTACAGTGTGTATAAGTACTCTGTTTGGTGTGAGTACAGTGTGTATAAGTACTCTGTTTGGTGTGAGTACAGTGTGTATAAGTACTCTGTTTGGTGTGAGTACAGTGTGTATAAGTACTCTGTTTGGTGTGAGTACAGTGTGTATAAGTACTCTGTTTGGTGTGAGTACAGTGTGTATAAGTACTCTCTGTTTGGTGTGAGTACAGTGTGTATAAGTACTCTCTGTTTGGTGTGAGTACAGTGTGTATAAGTACTCTCTGTTTGGTGTGAGTACAGTGTGTATAAGTACTCTGTTTGGTGTGAGTACAGTGTGTATAAGTACTGTGTGTGTCTCTACAGAAGCTGGCGGTCAGAAGTTGTCCCGTGGGCTCCACTAAGCCTCTGTCTCTCATCAAGCCTCCCAGCCAGGGCATCGCCATCTCTCCCGTGTCCATGGTGACCGCACACATCAACGGACAGAAGGCGGCGAGCTCGGACCCGCTGCAGACGACGCCCATCAACCTGCAGACGGGCGGCAGGGCGGCGACCGCCGGAGTCCACGCGTTCAGCAGCAGGAGAGCCGGAGAGCTGCCTCCCTCTCAGGTAAGACGTCACCTGGAGCACCTGGAACACCTGGAACACCTGGAACACCTGCTACACCTGCTGTCTCCTTCAACACTCACATCAAAATACTGACCAATGTCACACATCCAGCTCAGGCTGCTAGTCACTTTCAGTACTATAGTAGTGGTTTGTAGCTGTTGCCATCTTTGTTTTAGTCCGTCGCCTTCTTTGTTTTAGTCCGTCGCCATCTTTGTTTTAGTCCGTCGCCATCTTTGTTTTAGTCCGTCGCCATCTTTGTTTTAGTCCGTCGCCATCTTTGTTTTAGTCCGTCGCCATCTTTGTTTTAGTCCGTCGCCATCTTTGTTTTAGTCCGTCGCCATCTTTGTTTTAGTCCGTCGCCATCTTTGTTTTAGTCCGTCGCCTTCTTTGTTTTAGTCCGTCGCCTTCTTTGTTTTAGTCCGTCGCCATCTTTGTTTTAGTCCGTCGCCATCTTTGTTTTAGTCCGTCGCCATCTTTGTTTTAGTCCGTCGCCATCTTTGTTTTAGTCCGTCGCCATCTTTGTTTTAGTCCGTCGCCATCTTTGTTTTAGTCCGTCGCCATCTTTGTTTTAGTCCGTCGCCATCTTTGTTTTAGTCCGTCGCCTTCTTTGTTTTAGTCCGTCGCCATCTTTGTTTTAGTCCGTCGCCTTCTTTGTTTTAGTCCGTCGCCATCTTTGTTTTAGTCCGTCGCCATCTTTGTTTTAGTCCGTCGCCTTCTTTGTTTTAGTCCGTCGCCTTCTTTGTTTTAGTCCGTCGCCATCTTTGTTTTAGTCCGTCGCCTTCTTTGTTTTAGTCCGTCGCCTTCTTTGTTTTAGTCCGTCGCCTTCTTTGTTTTAGTCCGTCGCCATCTTTGTTTTAGTCCGTCGCCATCTTTGTTTTAGTCCGTCGCCATCTTTGTTTTAGTCCGTCGCCATCTTTGTTTTAGTCCGTCGCCTTCTTTGTTTTAGTCCGTCGCCTTCTTTGTTTTAGTCCGTCGCCTTCTTTGTTTTAGTCCGTCGCCTTCTTTGTTTTAGTCCGTCGCCATCTTTGTTTTAGTCCGTCGCCTTCTTTGTTTTAGTCCGTCGCCATCTTTGTTTTAGTCCGTCGCCTTCTTTGTTTTAGTCCGTCGCCTTCTTTGTTTTAGTCCGTCGCCTTCTTTGTTTTAGTCCGTCGCCTTCTTTGTTTTAGTCCGTCGCCATCTTTGTTTTAGTCCGTCGCCTTCTTTGTTTTAGTCCGTCGCCATCTTTGTTTTCACCGTCACCATGTGGACACCTGGCTCTGATTGGTCAGGATTTTTTGTTTTGTTTCTTTAAAGGTTCAGTTCACAGTGTTTCTTGGTCCGTGCGTGTGTCACACGGTGTTCGTCTGCAGGTGTTTATTTCTTCTGTAACGTGAGAACATGGCGTCGCTCCGTGTTCTCTGAATGTGAGATCGAGTATTTCAGTCTCGTCTCCTCCTCACTCTGTATTCAGCAGCATCGCCTCCATCAGCACACAGTCGGGGATCAGAGCTCCGGCTCAGGCCTCCACACTATTACTGTAATTGTCGGGCCCCCATAGAGAGAGAAGGGCCGAGCCTCGGGGCCCCTCGGGCTCCGGCTTCATGTTTCCTTCGTCCATATCGACACGTCTGTTAGCAGAGAAACCTTCAAATAGATTCACTTCAAAGGTGGAAAAGAGCTTCTTTCTCTTTCTTTATTTTAATGAGGTTTCAACCAAAAACATCTGAAATCAATTCAGATTAAACCGTTCAGGACGACGAGGGTTAAACTCTTTAGTTAACCCGTGAAGAAGAGCGTCTAAAGTCATGATATGGATGTAATAATTAAGCTCATTATTTATAGTTTTGGTGAATTGTTTGGTCAATAATGCTCATCATCTGTTCAAAAACTAAATATCTTCACTTTACTTTGATTTAAAACAGAAAATATGTGTTATTAATAATCCACTGAAATCATTAATTGATGATCATTTCTGTTGTGAAACTAAGTGAATTATATATAAATAATTAGGTATAAAAAAACGAGTATTATTTATATGTAAAATACACAGTATATAGTAATATTTAATATTTATATTGAAGATAATATTACGATACACTTTGTTATATTTCTGGTTTATTACCACGTAGCTCTCTGTTGTGTTGCATAAGAATAAACAATAAACAAAAGATTCATAAATAGAAAATAGAAAGATTCACAACAATGAAATCTATAAAATCAGTGTGTTTTCAGAGCTGCACCGTGTTTGTGTGTCTGAAGTATAACTGAGTCAGATGTAACGTGGAGTTAGTTTTCTGTCGAGTCACATCACGGGCCACTCGCCCCTCGGAGGCCTCTGATTGGTCGACCGCTCGGCCGGAAGTGACGTCGCTCCGTCAGTCTGTTGTTTTAAAGATTCAGAGCAGGTCTGAGTCTCCTCCCCCCGCCCCCCCCCCCTCTCCACCCAGCTGCCTGCACCAGGTCATAAAAAGAAACACACCCCTCCTGCAGGCCTCCACGCTCTTCTTCTCATTTATCAATCGAGAGTGAAGCTCAGCCAATCAGAGATGGCTGATGGTGGGGGGGGGGGGGGTCCCTCACGCCACCTGGCCACTAATTAGAAGATCAATAATGAGGTGTAATGGGATTACTGCTCTGCATGAGTGATCACAGTAGAGCTGCATTGTTTCAGCACTTCAGTGGACTCTGAGAGACACACACACACACACACACACACACACACACACACACACTTTTATACTTAAAGTGATTTGTAGGTTTTTTTTCAGTATATTTGTCGTTGATGAAGAAAAGACCATTCTTAAAATAAAAGTTGCTAATAGTTACTACTCCTGTTCCTAATGTAAAAAAAGGTTCATTCATTAAATAATATAAAACAATATTCACATTGTCCAATATATAAATATACATTATGATATGAAATAAACTTTTTTTAAATAAATGTGTTTAATAAATCCAGAAAAAACGCTCCTTAAGAAACACTTGAGAAGACGGAGGTAGCGGTTAGCGCCCGTTAGCTCGTAGCAGAGGAACAACGGAGGCCGAGTGTGTCTGGAAGTGTGCAGCTCTGAACGCTCTCCGCCTTCTGAAGACGTCTTCATCCTCTTTAAACGGCGACCAAGGTCGTCTCTGCCTCCGCCTCCGAAGAGTAACACAGCAGAGACCTGTCAATCACCCTGTAGCCCCGCCCCTAAAGCATCCCCTGCTTTATGGTCTGTGTGACTCTAAATGGACCATCATTTACTAAATGAACATCATGCTGTATTGAAGAAGACTTGAAACTAGAGATTGAGACCATAAACTCATGTTTACAATGTTTACTGAGGTAATAAATCAAGAGAGAAGTAGAGTCATTTTCTCATAGACTTCTATACAACCAGAGGAGTCGCCCCCTGGTGGACACTAGAGAGAATGCAGCTTTAACACATGAAGCTCTGAAGAACGTTAAAGAACCGGAGGTTGCCTTAAAAGTCATATTGTGCTTTAGAAGTCTTTATGTAGGTTATAAAGGTGATGGAGGAGGTTCTAGGGGTCCTTGAGGACACTAGTCGATCTGGGGGTCTAAGGGGTCCGAGAGAACGTTCTAGTTTCAGCTGCTTTTGTTTTTTATTTTTATTTTAAAATAATTAATTTACAAACTGTAAGAAGTTTTCAGGAAATGATTATTTAATAATTACAGTGAAACTGGGAACAAAAGATAATATGTATTATTATATATAAGAGTGTAATGTTTAACTATAATTATCACACAATCATATCTGTGAATGTTCTTTATTATTATTATTATTATTATAAAACACATTTTTAAAGCTATAAATGATACAATAAAATCATATAAAATGTGTATTATAATAAAATATTCTGATGACGTTGGAGAGAGGAGGAGCTACTGGACTCTATGAAACTAGATTCATTTTCTTATTCTTATGAATCTGTTTCATGTGTGAATGAAGTGATGAAGATGAGGATGAAGACAGCAGAGAGCTCTGAGGCGTCCTGAAGCAGCGCCCTCTGCTGGCTGCTGCAGCTACTACAGCTTCACAGAACCAGACCTGCATCCGGTCTCCTCAGACCCTCAGAGTCACACAGAGACCAGAACACTGAGACCTTCAGAGCCTTCAGTCTTTACCAGACTTTGAACTCCATTTGTGTTTAATAATGATGTTTTTCATAGTTTTTCATAGTCAGCGGTTCAGAGATAAGTACCTTCAAATGTACCTGCTGGTATATTTTATTCATTTAAAAGTATTTAAATAAATCAGACTTCACATCACGTCTTTAAAAAGAATAGTTCATTCTAATATCAGGTGAAAGTCTTTGAACTGATCTCCTCTCTTATAAACAGTTTATATTTTGGGTTGAGTTGTATTTAAAGCTGAAACCTTTGATGGATTATTGAGCAGCGTTTCCAAACCTGAGGGTTGAGACCCTCCACGAGGACTCTACAGACCGCTACAGGGCTTCTTTCATCAACAGATCGCCATTTAACGCAGCTTACTGCCATTTATCGCTGTTTGTAGCTTTTGATTGCCTTTGTAGCTGCTCTGAAAGAAGAATGAAGTTCGTTTGAGCTGTAAATCAAACTGAATCATCGATGGCGAGTTCGTCTCCTCCGCTCAGCCTCTCGGTGACTCATCCCTCAACAGCTCAACTCTTCTTCTCTGCTTCTGAAAAGGGTCAACGGCCGTGACACGAGGTTATTCCAGTGACGTAGCGGGAGCTCTGTGTGAAGGAGGCTCAATGAGATGAAGACCTGTTTAGCTTTAGCTTAGCACAAAGACTGGAAGCGGGGGGAAACTGCTAGCCTAGCGCCATCGAAAGAGGAAAAAGATACACCTTCAACAACTCAGAGAGACAGAAGAGTGTAGACCATATGTTTACTCACACACACACACACACACACACACACACACACACACACACACACACACAGCGGGGGGAGGGGGGGTGTTAGCGTTTGCTGCAGAGCTGTCGTCTCACTATCGACTTCGGTATTCATTAAAGAAATAAAAGCTGTGGTCCAAGGTTGTGTTCACTCCTCACACTGGAGAGGAGGAGGAGGAGGAGGAGGAGGAGGAGGAGGAGGAGGAGGAGGAGGAGGAGGAGGAGGCGCCCTGAAGAGAAGGCGCTTATGTTTGGAGAAAAGAGGAAGCAATTAGGAAAATAAAAGCCCTTCCACTGCAAGAATTTTCATCTCTGCAGTTGCCATGGGAACAGGCCGGGGCCTCCTCTTCCTCCTCCTCCTCTTCCTCTGCAGCACAATACAATGGAACGAAGGGATTTTCACAGAAGAAGAAAGGAGGGGGGAGGAGGAAACTTTCCTCTTTTTTTCCTGAATTTCTTCTTCTGTCGAGCGGCCGAGAGGAGGTTTTAATCTTCTTCTTCTTCTGTGGTGCATTTACTGGCTTCACTGCTGCGGGTGTCGGCCAATCACAGACTCCGGTTTATTCACGAGAGCAAATTAAATAAAAGATCATGTCAACAGTATATAAGATGACATAGTATTATTATTATTATCTATTTGTTTATTTACTTTTATTGACTTTTTTATTTTTGGAATTTTTGGAATTTTATTTCATGTATTTTTTAGTTTTATTAATAACAATACTACTGACAGTTAAGACTTCTCTTAAAGCTTGTGATTATATCTGTGATATTACATGTTTTTAACACATTAAACATAAACTAATAAAAATAGCAACATTGCAAAAGTATAAATATTTTTTTATAAAAGTCTTTTTTTAAGATGTGCACACAAATAGAAAAATAAGTTCCATGTTGATGAAATCATTTGATGTTCGTACCGTCAGGAGTTTATAAATCAATTTTTATTCTTGATTCTTAAAAAAAGCTTAATCTGGATTGAAATCTCTTTCCTCTGATAAATGTGGATTTCCCAGCATGCAGCTGGTGTCAGGCCCGCTCTGTGTGGTGCATCAGGAGCTCCCCTGGTGGCCAGAGGTTGTTACTACAACAACATCTGGACTGAAAACAGTCAAACACAAACAACACGTTCCTCCTCCTGCTCTGATGTTCTGTGACGTTTCACTGGTCTGTGATTGTGAGACGAACAGATCTCCCACAATGCATTGCAGGAAAGCAACGTCTGTCGGTTAAAGAGAAACAAAAACGTAAAGATTTCACGAAACAAAACCGATAAAACGTTATGAAACAGTTTGCTGACGGTTTAATTTAGCGGCATCGAAACGACAGAAAATCTGTAACTTTATTGTTTCTTTTAATCTTTAATGATTTGCTGCTTTTATTTTCCTCACATCGCAGTAAAGTGAACATTTATTAATATAGAAGTCAAATGAATAATCAAAGCTAGCAGCAGCGCTGGTGAATGTGTTTCACTTCCTGGTGCTTTGGTGATGAAGTTTTATTGAAGTGTTGCGTTTGTGTTCCTTCCAGATGCTGGGAACTCTCACTGCTGTGCCCATCAAGGTGCCTCAAGTCAGCTCCCTGCACCGGCTGGCAGGACAAGCAGCCACAGTGCTACCTCAGGTACCAGTCCACCTGTACTGATACCAGTCCACCTGTACTGATACCAGTCCACCTGTACTGATACCAGTCCACCTGTAATGATACCAGTCCACCTGTACTGATACCAGTCCACCTGTAATGATACCAGTCCACCTGTACTGATACCAGTCCACCTGTAATGATACCAGTCCACCTGTAATGATACCAGTCCACCTGTAATGGTACCAGTCCACCTGTACTGATACCAGTCCACCTGTAATGATACCAGTCCACCTGTACTGATACCAGTCCACCTGTAATGATACCAGTCCACCTGTAATGATACCAGTCCACCTGTAATGATACCAGTCCACCTGTAATGATACCAGTCCACCTGTACTGATACCAGTCCACCTGTAATGATACCAGTCCACCTGTAATGATACCAGTCCACCTGTACGGGTATCAGTAAAAAATGTCCGATGTGACGTCCTAACAGAACTAAAGTAAAAGATGCATTTGGCTGAATGTTTACAAACGATCCTCCAGACGTCCACCAGGTGGCAGCACAGACTCATCAGAGTCTAAAGAGAGATGATGTTACATATGAAATGTGACAGTAACTGATCTTTGCTGTGGTCAAAGCTTTACAGTAAATAGTCTGTGAAGAGCCCTCCAGGTGTGTGAACATCTGTCCTGGTTCTGGTCCTGCAGGTCAGGCCAAAGACCCAGATCCCCGACAGCCTCCCTCACAGTCCGTGTCAGGAGCTGCAGCCTCTCGGCCTGCAGAGGGCCACCGCCGTGGTGAGTCCGCGGGGCCAGGGCCCCACTTTGCCCACCGCCAACAGCACCTTCAGCCCCGACCAGCAGCCCAACGGACAGAGCGACGCCTCGCCGCCCGACTCCGGCGGCCCGTGTGGACCCGTCCAGCACGCCTCGGCGGGGCCCGGCGTGGCGTTCGCCATCATCGCCGCCTCGCCCGCCAGCAACGGGGTGTCGGCCGTCAGCGAGGCCGTCAAGGTGCAGACGTTAAATATTAAAAGATGTAGTTTAAAGGAGAAATGAAACGTATTGTGTCGATTTGTTTAAACATTTAGTTCATAAAAGTTTCAGATGTGGAATTTATTTTTTTCTTTTTATGAACACAACTAAATATTATTGATGTTATTAAATAATTGATTCATAAATGTTTTATTCTAACATGTTGTCTGTCTGTTCGTTTCCCTCCAGGTGATAATAATCCAGCCACAGGCCCCCAGCAGCACTGAGGGGCCTCCAGGGGCCCCGGCTGACCTCCCGTCACAGGAGGCCCCCAAATCCCCCAAATCCCCCTCGAAGAAGAAAGACGAGGACCCCAAGGTGAGCGGAGCTTCAGGATCCGGTTCCTCCTCCTCCTCCTCCTCCTCCTCCTCCTCCTCCTCCTCCTCCTCCTCCTCCTCCTCCTCCTCCTCCTCCTCCTCCTCCTCCTCCTTCTTCTTCTTTGTTTCTGTTGTAGAGTGTTTTCCTCGTTAACGTCGTCTCTCTTTTTCTCTGTTTTGCAGAAAATCGCCTTCATGGTGGCGCTCGGCCTCGTCACCACAGAACACCTGGAAGGTGAGTTCAGGGTCTCCGCTGACCTCAGAGTTTGGTTTTGTCTGTTAATGAGGCATCAACTGTGAAGAGTGTGTGAGGTGTTTATCTATTGATCAGCTGAACAACGTTTGATCCCATTAAAACCATTAAAGCATCAAATTATTATGATGTTTGTAGCTAATGCCTGTTGTTCTCCTGGTGTCCACTAGGGGGCAGCACTGCTGTATTATGGAGCACTGAACCGTTGACGTATCAGACTATCGTTTTATTACGTTTTCAGAATATTCAGAGTATAAAGTATTCTGAAAATAAATAAATATTTTGTCGTTATGATCTGAACTGAAGTTGATTAAAATATTTAACTCAGTAGATGAGGAAAATAATATTAATACAAAATATTTTATTAAGTTTTAAAATGTTAAAACTTGAGAAACATTACATTTAGTAGATTTAGTTTCTTCTTGGTTTTATATTCCTAATAACTGAGAACAAAGCATTTAAACATAAATGATTATTTGTTTCTGAATTTACTGTTTGTAAGTTAATAATCCGTTATATGTTAGATCGTGTGAATATAAATAATTCTGATGAAAGCAAAGTGAATAAACTGTTTGAAGATGTTTTTAATACAAAACGTGTTTTATGTTTGTGATCAGAAATCCAGACGAAGAGACAAGAGAGGAAGAGACGAAGCACCGCCAACCCGGCCTACAGCGGCCTGTTTGAACCTGAGGTCAGAGCATTCATTTATTACACTGTTATTATTACATTAAATCATTTATTACACTGTTATTATTACATTAAATCATTTATTACACTGTTATTATTACATTAAATCATTTATTACACTGTTATTATTACATTAAATCATTTATTACACTGTTATTATTACATTAAATCATTTATTACACTGTTATTATTACATGAAATCATTTATTACACTGTTGTTATTACATGAAATCATTTATTACACTGTTATTATTACATGAAATCATTTATTACACTGTTATTATTACATGAAATCATTTATTACACTTTTATTATTACATTAAATCATTTATTACACTTTTATTATTACATTAAATCATTTATTACACTGTTATTATTACATTAAATCATTTATTACACTTGTATTATTACATGAAATCATTTATTACACTTTTATTATTACATGAAATCATTTATTACACTTTTATTATTACATTAAATCATTTATTACACTTTTATTATTACATGAAATCATTTATTACACTTTTATTATTACATTAAATCGTTTATTACACTGTTATTATTACATTAAATCGTTTATTACACTGTTATTATTACATTAAATCGTTTATTACACTGTTATTATTACATTAAATCGTTTATTAGACCTTCAGGTGAAGCCTCTTTAATGTTGTTTAACGTGAGTTTCTTCTTCTGTGTTCGCAGCGTAAGCGTCTGGCGTCTCATTACCTGAACAGTTCGCTCTTCCTGTCGGCACGAGGTAAAAAAACACAAACTAACAAAGAACCTGAAGTCAGAAGAGCAAAGAGATTTTATGGTTTAATATTTAGTGTTTAATGCTCTCAGAGAGGAACTAGAGACACGTGTACATCTTTATTCAGGTTGTAAAATGAATATGTAATCATGAATCATATCGATACATCAGTACATTAGAGCATGTTTAGGTGTTTTGGGTCAGGCTAGCAGTTTCCCTCTGCCTCCAGTGTTTGTGCTAAGCTAAGCTAACCGTCTCTGCTGCATGGCCTCAGCTCTCACCTGTGTGTCTCTGCCACTAACCGTCTGCTCTGCTTCCATTCACACGCAAGACTCTGAGGATTTCTGCTGGAAGGTAGGTCACATGACCCGTGATGTCACGCCCTGTCACCTGTGTGTGTGTGTGTGTGTGTGTGTGTGTGTGTGAGGTGTTTGATTCGACGGTGTTTCTCAGAGAATGTTACGTTTTTTCTTGTAAACTTCCGACTTTAATCTGAGTTTTATCTTCTTATTAATCGATAATTTAGTTTAACTTTTTTTTTTACTTTTTTGTTTTTCGTGTTAATTAAACGAGAGATTCTTTAAATGTTGATTAACATTAATAACAATCTTCTCTAGATGGTCATGAGAGGATGTTTCTTTATTTGTTCAGCACATGTTAGTACACGTTAATGAAATCATACATATAAGGAACGAGAATAAAGAGTCTTCAGCTGCAGATTCATGAATAAAAGAGAGAACTCGTCATTTCACTGCTGCTCATCTTCATGTTCATGTTTATCTGTTTAATCAGCACTGAAGCATCATGTGGTCACTGGTCACTGATGAGCGTGATGTTTCCTACAGGAGGACGTGGAGCATGAGGACCACTGCGCCGTCTGTAAGGAGGACGGAGAGCTGCAGCCCTGCCACAACTGCCCCAGAGCCTTCCACCCAAACTGCCTCCACCCGCCGCTCAAAACCCCCCCCAGAGGAGCCTGGTACTGCCCCAAGTGCCAGAAGAAGGTCTGAGCTCCAGTTCATCGTTCACTGCAGGAACTAAACCTGTCAGACGTGCAGCTCAGTTCATACTTTATGTTACCGTCGCCTCGTGTGTGAGGCTCCGTCTCCTCTCACAGCGATGCTGACGGTTCAGTGTGTTCGTTTATCTTCTGTTCTAATCGATCAGTGATGAACCTTTGTGTCCGATCTTCAGGTCCTGAACAAAGAAAACATGTCGTGGCCGCAGAACTTTGTTCAGTCCTACGTCACACACAAGACGGGTAAGAACCAGCTGCTACCAGTGTGTGTGTGTGTGTGTGTGTGTTGTTTCACAGCTGTACTGATGACGTGTGTGTGTGTGTGTGTGTGTGTGTGTGTGTGTGTGTGTGTGTGTGTGTGTGTGTGTGTGTGTGTGTGTGTGTGTGTGTGTGTGTGTGTGTGTGTGTGTGTGTGAGCAGTGAGGCAGGAGGAGAAGCGACGGCTGCTGAGACGAAACACGGAGCTGAAGAACGAGTGCTCTCACCTGGAGGAGCAGGACGAGAAGCTCAACGACACGCTGAAAGTAAAGACGCTGAAAGGGTTAAACGGATGAATGGATGAGGGGGCGCTTGATTTCTCCACCCGCTCACTACGACGGGTGTATCGTACCCGTTTGCTGCTTTCTCTTTCTCTCTTGATTCAACTCTCGTATCTTCACGGTAGATATGGAGCTACAGCTAGTTAGCTTAGCATAAAGACTGGAAACAGGGGGAACAGCTAGCCTAGCACCTCTGAACTATTATTCTACATACTCATTAAATTAAATTAACAGTTCATATCAAACGAACACAAAGTCTTTACAAGATGTCGTTTGAAACTGTTTCAATAAAGTTGGTAAAATAAAAAAAACCAGACCGCTAACGTAGCTGCTAGCTCTGACGGTGTATTAGTGCCCCCCCCCCCTTCATTACAGTATTATTATAGATGTATTTTATGTGTTTTTACCGTGAATGTATTTAATGTTGCTGATTGTTTCTGCTCCGTCGTGGCCTCGGCTGCTTGTAGTAACTGTGTCCTTGTGTCCTTGTGTCCTTGTGTCCTCGTGTCCTCGTGTCCTCGTGTCCTCAGCAGTGCATGGACCTGAGGGAGCGTCTGTTGGGGCAGCAGAGAGACACTCAGGCGTCGCTGGAACGCCTCAAAGCTCTGATCCGGTTGATCCAACGCGACCAGCTCATCCAGGTCACCATGACCACCACCGCCACCATCGCCGCCGCCTCCCTGCTCTCCCAGTCCTGGATCAAACCCAGCAGCACCGTCACCGCCGCCGCCGCCCCCCCCATCGCCGCCGCCGCCGCCGTCCCGGGCCCCTCGGCCACGCCCCTCCTGCAGAAGAGCCACGCCCACAGCCAGGACGACGGGAACAACAACTAGCCGCGGACCTTTTCCCCCGCGGCGTCCTGAGGGCGGTGCTGGTTTCGTGTTTTTGTCTGAATAATCTCTTAAACGTCTTTCTTTTCCTCCGAAGGAGCCGAAAAAACAGCCACAAAAGAACTCGCGAGCAGAGACGCCTCTTCACTCCCATCCAAGTATTTTTTAAAAACCCAACACCTACAGTGCTTACGAGATTTCTTTTTTTATGTTATTTTCTATTTATTGACGTTCTTGGCCTTAATGTATTTATTACAAAAAAAAGTTAGCTTCCAGCGCCGCCGCCGCAGGAACACACAGCGGTCCTGCGGGCGGCGCCGGAGAGATTCCCTTTTTTAAACACAGGTATGATTATTGTTCGACTGTACATGATATATCTGATAGATGTTCTCATTCTCCTATGAACAATGTTTTTTGCCATAATAATTCAGGAAAAATGTTTTTCATCGTGTATGTGAACGCATACGAGCCTTCAAAACAAAAAACAGAGAATAAACCTTTTTTCAGTATTAATAGAGTTAAAGTCAAAGAAAAAAGTATTTAAGATAAAACTACAGAAATGAGCGTTTCTAGTGGAGATTTTAGTATTTTCATGCTGATGCCTGTTGATAAATGTGAGTTTGGAGTATTCAAGGGGATCATTGTACATATGTTGTATTATTATGATTATTATTATTATTATGAGCATCATTGCAGTTTGTTTTACTGAAGTCACGTCTGAAACAGGTCGAGTCTCTGAACGTTTAACGGTTTCCTGCTCGTCATTTAACATGAAGGATCTGTGTGAAAACCTTCAGATCAAAGTTATAAATGAACCAGAAAGAAAATCAGAAACAATGTTTGTTTTTTAAACTGTATTTTTAGGCAGAATCAGCAGATTATCATCAGCGTATGAAGAGATAATAACACACACGGTGAGAAAGCTTTACCTGATTTAATCTGATTCATTGTGTTGATTTATTCTCCTCTCACCGTTCTTTATTCATTTATTACCTTTTTACCCACAATGCCCGGTGAAACATGAACATGTGAAATATCACAAGATTTGAGATTTCTTTCTCAGAGAAATGTGTAAAACTCAACTTCATGCAAACACTGATAATTAGCATAAATCCATTGAAACGTAAAATGTTTTAATGGAATTTAATGAAAGTTGTTTTCTTTCCATCAGGACGATTCTTTTGTTAGACGTCGTGAGAAAAACCCAAAACACATTTATTTAAGAAAGAACACGTCTCAGAGAACATTGAATAATTTATTTCTGCTTCAAAATGACAAACGATGAACCGATATGAGCGACTGGTCGTCTGGTTTCTCCGTCACAGAGAAGAAAGCGTTAAATAAAAAGAGACTTGACGTGTTTGTGCCCCCCCCCCTCCCCCCCAAACCAGTATAGAAAATATGCCAAAAACCTTTTCCTTTGTTTTTGTACTGGGATCATCTTTCAATAACGTCTGTCGTGCTTTTTTCTGCCTGTTTCATATTTTTGCTCATTTGTTTTTTTTACTCGTGTTTTTTGAACGTTGAGCGGCGACGACGAGCCGGTTAACGAAACACTGCCTCAAGTACAAATAACCCGTCACATCCAGGTTCTCATTGTTTTGTCTCTCAAAGAAACCGGTCAATCAGAAAAACGGGAAAACTCCGTAAAAAAAGCTGTAACAACACGACGAAGACGGCCTCTTCGTCCTCACCTCGGCGCGTCCGTCTTGCTCAGTCTTCCTGCTGGTCCAGAAAGGTTCAGTTTAAGTGTGAACATAGATTTAGTCCTTTTTTATTGATTGATCATCCGTCGATGCACAAACATGAACAAATGGTTTCCATGATTCAGAGGGAAAAGATGCCTTTTATCACAAGAAAGAAAAGGGAGTTTGTGTTTCAGCTGAGAAGAGTTGTTCCTCTTCTTCTTTCTAATCATATCCTGAGTTTGGTCTCTGAAGTATCAAAGATACCGAAAAGATTCTTATTACGGCACAAAACATGTCAAAATAATCTGGTGCATTCGTGGCAGCGAACAGCGAAACAAACGCATGAAAGACGAGCAATACAGCATCAAAACGTTCCCCTAAAAGAGATCACAGGTATTCATGTTAAATAACAGCAGAAGGTAAAGGTCTGTGTACATTTTCACCCAAAGAAGTTTCATGTTCAATCCGCTATCCATCGGCTAATGTTGGGATTCCCATTAAATCAGCTTTAAATGAGCAAAAAGACAAATCCAGTTTGAATTTTGTCAAACTTATAAAGTAAAAAATTTTAAATTAAAAGAAACGTCTACTATTCCGAAAATTCTTTGGACGCAGAAATACACAGATATAAAATACCGACTGTAATCTGACAAATACTGTTTTCAAACACATCAAGTGTTTTTCTGTGAAACGTTTTGTATTTCTGAAAAACGTTCTCGCAGAATGAAAACATTCATTTCTGTTCCCGCTGTCACGCAACACTCTGAGCCAAATGCACGTTATGTTTAAAAATAAAGTACACACATATAAATATATACATATATATATATATATATATATAATGCGCTTTATCAGAGCACAGAGCCTGGTTGATGTCTGAGTTTTTATCAAATGTTCCACCTCAAATTTACAAATTTCTTATATTCATTTTGCTCCCTAAATTTCAAATTTCAAATTCATATCTTCTCGCTCAACTACAATATTCATATTCTACCTACACATCTGTGTGTTTGCAATAACATGAAATAATGAAATGATAATAAACGTAATGATAACGTAACGATCCCAAGGGCCAACTTTCTGTATAACAAGTACTTTTACTTGTAAATATTTGTGCCACCGCTGAATTTACTGCAGTTTGATTTTGTTGTAAATTGTTAAATTCAGTATTTTGGTAAAACAAGTCTTTTGAAGTCCTCCGGACACATCTCATATCAGTATCTCTTAGTAGCAATTAGTATTAATTATGGTATGTGCTGCAGAAATTATACCATTTAATGTGATTAAAGTGTTTTATATATTTAGATGTAACGGTGGTGGTCTCGTTTCAGGCGTGGCAGACTGCCTCCATTTAAAGACACGGCGTCATTTTTACCACGTTAACACTTTTAAACCGACACATTTTATCCGGTTCATAAAAACTTTGCATCAAGTTGTTGGATTTCTTAATTATGCAAAGTCCATTTCCACCAATTAAAGAAAAAAAGCCCTCGTGGTGAAAAAAAAAGATCCTGTTTGTCGAAATAACGACTTAGTATCTCAAAATAATGACTTAGTGTCTCAAAATAACGACCTAGTATCTCAAAATAACGACTTAGTATCTCAAAATAAGGACTTAGTGTCTCAAAATAAGGACTTAGTATCTCAAAATAACGACCTAGTATCTCAAAATAACGACTTAGTGTCTCAAAATAACGACTTAGTATCTCAAAATAACGACCTAGTATCTCAAAATAACGACTTAGTGTCTCAAAATAACGACTTAGTATCTCAAAATAACGACCTAGTGTCTCAAAATAACGACCTAGTGTCTCAAAATAACGACCTAGTATCTCAAAATAACGACCTAGTATCTCAAAATAACGACCTAGTATCTCAAAATAACGACCTAGTATCTCAAAATAACGACCTAGTATCTCAAAATAACGACTTAGTATCTCAAAATAACGACCTAGTATCTCAAAATAACGACCTAGTATCTCAAAATAACGACCTAGTATCTCAAAATAACGACCTAGTATCTCAAAATAACGACTTAGTATCTCAAAATAACGACCTAGTATCTCAAAATAACGACCTAGTATCTCAAAATAACGACTTAGTATCTCAAAATAACGACCTAGTATCTCAAAATAACGACCTAGTATCTCAAAATAACGACCTAGTATCTCAAAATAACGACCTAGTATCTCAAAATAACGACCTAGTATCTCAAAATAACGACTTAGTATCTCAAAATAACGACTTAGTATCTCACTCACTTCACTGTCTGACTTGGGCCGACCAGGCCACTGAGTCCTTATTTTGAGATATGACGTCATTACTTCGACGAGGTTTCTCACCTTAATGACCTACGGGATCTTTTTTTCATCACATTATTGACATAAATGTGTTTTTATCCTCAACAAACTGCAGGAAGGATTGTGAGCAGCTAAACTAAGCACACGGTTGTACGGACTGGACACCAGGCTCTGTGTCTGTGAGAGGAGCAGCAGATATGCATTAACGTTGAACCTAACTTGCCTTTTTAAAATGAATAAAATCATGATCAGTGTGGAGAAGTGAACTCTCTCAGAATGTACCATGTGATGCATATCGAGACTCCAGGTGGTAAATAGAACCAGATGGAACCATATCAGCGCTTCAGAACCCGAAAAAAACATCAACCGTCCCCAAAAGAACCTCCTCATCCGTTTCTAGAACTCTTCTCCGGGAGAAACTGTGCTGTGCTTAAACAAATCTATTTTAATACACGACACAACATTTGAACAAATGGAAAAAAAGAAGTTAGAACATTTTTATATTCTTTTATCAAGGAGCAAAAAAAAAAAGAGAAGAAGAAGACAGAACGCTGGATTTTTTATTGTTTGCCTGTTCTGCATTCTGACTTCCAGCTTCGCGACGTTCGATGTGTTCTGTTCTCACGAGGAAGCGACGACACGTTTAGATGGAAAATGAAAATGTCTGTTGGCTGTTGAAGTAGAAGTTTTCTTTGTCATTACTAAGAGGACTGTCCAGTGGATAGTGTGTATAGGAAAGTGTTTGTCTTAAATATGCCAATGTAGTTTTTTCTTCTTTATGATGCATTAAAAAAGTTCATTGATGGAAATGTTGGTAAATGATTGAAGAGTAGTCTCACTTTTTTGTACCAAGTTCTTACGAAAAATGGAATCATTAATAAACAAAATTCAAGAACAAAAAGGTTTCGAGTGTTTTAATGTCGGTGAACACAATAATAACACAGAATCATCACAACGTTCACGTTTAAACTCTTCTCTTGAGTTTCTGCTTCAGTGTTAAAACACGACGTCGCTCGTCTCTAATAAATGATGAAATAAGCAGAAAAACATCTTCACGTATTTGTTATTCAGAGTTTGACGATCACCAGGTTTGTTCATCGTTTATATTTAAATGTTGCTAAATTCTGATTGGTGCACAAACGTGTATTTCAGTTTGTTTGTGTTTGTTTGTGTATTTTAAACATCTAAAATGCATCCAGACGGGAAACATCGAGTCCGATTTTGGTTTGAACGCTAACGAACTGAAGACGGAGATAAAAAGATTTTACACGTCAAGTTTATGAGTTATTAAAAGTTTCTTTTTACCGTTGCGTTCAATGTCTCCTCGTCGTTTAACAACTAAACTCTGACTTTTATTATTATGACAATGTTCTATGAGATGTCATAATATCAATAATAACAATATCACATGAAGTCACAGAGTTTATAATAACGTCAAATATCTCGCAATACAAAAACTAAGACGTGGTTAAAGTCACGTCGTTACACATGTTGCACGATCTGCATGGAGACGAGGTCAGTGAGGTCTTCAGAGACGTCCACATGATTTTGGGGGACATATCGTCTCTGAACGTCATAACGTCATAGTGACTTATAGCAACATGTTATAGTTTAGTATGTTGAAAAACATCCTCTTCTATCGTCTCATTTAAGTGGAAGAACACGAGATAAACGTATTAGAAAGATATCAGACTTTTATTAAACATGTTTGCAGCATCAACACCAAATAACGTGATTCAATTATCTGCAAGTAACAAAAATGATCAAAGGCAAATCGAGACAGGACGATAATGTGCAAAGTTTACAGCCGTCCTGAAGGTTCATCCTCTGAGGAGCAGGAATGTTCAGTCTGTTTTGGTGAGAGGAAACATCAAGAGTCTTTCAGAAGTGTCCTCTGGGGACAATGAACATCCACAGCTGGTTTCATGGGGATCTGGCCGGTAGTTGTTGAGATATTTTCCTTTGTTAATGTGTTGAACCACCAGAGGAAGAATAAAAAGAAACATTCCCAGAAGACCAGCGCCGCCCGGATCCAGGTGTGTGTGGTGCCGGTCTACAGGTTTCAGGGGTCCACCTGTGCAGGTGGGCAGCGGGAGCCGAACACGGTGGGGAAGTGTTCCACGAGGATCTCGGTGAAGATGTTGATGGGCGTCAGATCCGTGAGAGAGATGGAGCCGTGCAGAGGCCACACCAGGTTCACCCCGAACACACAGGCCAGATTAGACGAGCTCATCTTGTTCACCAGACTCTGCTGAGACACCTGAGGAGATCAGTGAGGTCACCATCAGTGAGGTCACCATCAGTGAGGTCACCATCAGTGAGGTCACCATCAGTGAGGTCACCATCAGTGAGGTGGAAGAAAGCTGCTACACGACTTTGAAAGTTGACGTTTCATATTTAGTTTGTTTTGTTAAAAACACAACCAGTGAGCTTTAATGATTATATATAATATATATATATATATATATATAATATTGCGTATTCATAACTGGTACCGTGTGGAGGAAACTCAGCAGGTACTTTGCTACGATGAAGTGATGTTCAGGAAGACTTTCCATCATCTGTTTACACCTGCTGACCCTCAGACTGCTCTCCACGGCTACAACAACAACAACAACAAACAAGCATGTGAGACAACAAGAGGAAGAGTTCCTCCTCCTCCTCCTCCTCCTCCTCCTCCTCCTCCTCCTCCTCCTCCACTCACTGAGGAGGTCCTGGACCTGGGTGTAGACTGTGAAGGTGAGCAGAGGTTCTGGCATCTCTCTGAGGAACGTCTTGAGGATCACAGCAGGAACGTGGATGTCGTGATAATCGTCAAAGTTCACGGGTTTACCTGAAGAGTCACAGCGATTCAAATCAACTTTATAAACACATTATTAGATGATATTTCATTTCTGTCTGCTGGTATCACACGTTGATCTCCACTTCCTGGTACTGAGAGGCCCCTGCTCCTCACAGAGGGAGACCCCGCTCACCCAGGTTATAGAGCCTCTGAACGTCTTTGATGAGCTGAACTCGAGCCGAACGTCTGAAGATGCCCTCAGTCCTCAGACCTGAAACACAACATCACCAATAACAGCATTCATGTTTCATATTCATTAAGAATTTATTACACAAAATCTGGGAACAAATAAAGCGGATTCCAGCATTTTTAGACATTTAAAATTTGACCTCATGACATCATGACCTCATAACATCATGACCTCATAACATCATGACCTCATAACATCATGACCTCATGACCTCATAACATCATGACCTCATAACATCATGACCTCATGACCTCATAACATCATGACCTCATGACATCATGACCTCATAACATCATGACCTCATAACATCATGACCTCATGACATCATAACATCATGACCTCATAACCTCATGACCTCATAACATCATGACCTCATAACATCATGACCTCATGACATCATGACCTCATGACCTCATAACATCATGACCTCATAACATCATGACCTCATAACATCATGACCTCATGACATCATGACCTCATAACATCATGACCTCATAACATCATGACCTCATAACATCATGACATCATAACATCATGACCTCATAACATCATGACCTCATAACATCATAACATCATGACCTCATAACATCATAACATCATGACCTCATAACATCATGACCTCATAACATCATGACCTCATGACATCATGACCTCATAACATCATAACATCATGACCTCATAACATCATGACCTCATAACATCATGACCTCATGACATCATGACCTCATAACATCATAACATCATGACCTCATAACATCATGACATCATGACCTCATAATATCATAACATCATGACCTCATAACATCATGACCTCATAACATCATGACCTCATAACATCATAACATCATGACCTCATAACATCATGACCTCATAACATCATAACCTCATGACATCATGACCTCATAACATCATGACCTCATAACATCATGACCTCATAACATCATGACCTCATGACATCATGACCTCATAATATCATAACATCATGACCTCATAACATCATAACATCATGACCTCATAACATCATGACCTCATAACATCATGACATCATAACATCATGACCTCATAACATCATGACCTCATAACATCATGACCTCATAACATCATAACATCATGACCTCATAACATCATAACATCATGACCTCATAACATCATGACCTCATAACATCATGACCTCATGACATCATGACCTCATAACATCATAACATCATGACCTCATGACCTCATGACATCACCTCTCACCTTTCTCCTTCAGGTAGCTCACAGTCTGACGGATCACAGCCGGGATCATCTGCTCTCTGTTCTTCTCTCTGATGCTGAACAACAAACACACAACTCACCGTCAGGAGAACCGACACGCGTCTGAGCCGAGAGCTCGGTGCGTCAGTGAACTACTCACTACTGCAGGCTGACTCCAAACTGCTGCGTGGGGAGGGGGGGTCTGGGTGGGGGGGTCTTCAGTGGGGGGGCGGCTCCTCCTCTCTGAGCAGCTCGAAGCTTCTCATCGTGTCTGAGACGCACAAAAGAAAATGTTAAATACACATTGCTCTATTATTGGTGTGTGTCATCAAATAGCATCAACACTCTGGGTTTCTACTCATTTAGAACCGGTTCCCTCTAGAACCGGGTTCCTGGAGTACCTGAGCACGTCGGGGGGGATGATGAGCTGCTCGTAGTTCAGGTGTTCTCTGAGTTCAGTCAGGTAGTTCACGTACGTCAGCTTCTTCCCAAACTTGTGACTGAAGAAGAAGAAACATGAAGCGGCGTGAACGTTCCAGACGCTCTGAGGAGCAGCAGGAGAGTTCTGTACCTGATCAGAGGTCTGAAGATGTTCCACACGATCCGGATGAAGTTTGTCGGATGAACGACGTACAAAGTTTTCATGTTCTTCTTGTACCTGTTCAAAATAAACTGAATCAGAGTTCTGAACACTGACGATAGAAGTTTAGTGAAGTTCAAACTCAAAGAGACTAAATAAAGTAACAGTCTGTGTGAACGGACTCACTTCCTGTCGAACTCTCCGTAAGCTTCTCGTAACCACTTCAGAGACGGCTTGTTGCTGCTCTTCAGGCCGTAGTGGAAGTAAACCAGGATGTAGTCCATCTCCACATACTGGTCCAGCGTGAACTTCAGGTACCTGCAGACAGAAGCACACAGACGTCCTGTCAGTGAGTGCAGCTGTGTTTCAGTGGACAGGTGAGTCTGAATGAAGGCTTCAGTCTGGACTCACTCCAGCAGGCGCTGATGGTTCAGCTGGTGAGATGGAGGCAAACAGCAGCTGCTGAAGATGATCAACTTCCTGCCGTACCTGTCGTCACCTGGAGAGCAAACAGGAAGTGAACAGAGTACCTGAACAGGTAGAGAACAGAGTACCTGAGCAGGTAGAGAACAGAGTACCTGAACAGGAAGTGAACAGAGTACCTGAACAGGAAGTGAACAGAGTACCTGAACAGGAAGAGAACAGAGTACCTGAGCAGGTAGAGAACAGAGTACCTGAACAGGAAGTGAACAGAGTACCTGAACAGGAAGAGAACAGAGTACCTGAACAGGTAGAGAACAGAGTACCTGAACAGGTAGAGAACAGAGTACCTGAACAGGAAGTGAACAGAGTACCTGAACAGGAAGTGAACAGAGTACCTGAACAGGTAGAGAACAGAGTACCTGAACAGGAAGTGAACAGAGTACCTGAACAGGTAGAGAACAGAGTACCTGAACAGGTAGTGAACAGAGTACCTGAACAGGTAGAGAACAGAGTACCTGAACAGGAAGTGAACAGAGTACCTGAACAGGAAGTGAACAGAGTACCTGAACAGGAAGTGAACAGAGTACCTGAACAGGTAGTGAACAGAGTACCTGAACAGGTAGAGAACAGAGTACCTGAACAGGTAGTGAACAGAGTACCTGAGCAGGTAGAGAACAGAGTACCTGAACAGGTAGAGAACAGAGTACCTGAACAGGTAGTGAACAGAGTACCTGAACAGGTAGAGAACAGAGTACCTGAACAGGTAGTGAACAGAGTACCTGAACAGGTAGAGATGTCTGAATGTTTCTCACCTGAGACCTGGATGATTCCGTGTCGAGCTACGTCATAATACGGGTGAGAAGAATCAGCACCGGATCTGCTGATTGGAGGAACCGACGGACCGTCTGTGACATCATCATCATCATCATCCTCCTCCTCTTCGTCCTTCTGAAGCTCTGTCACAGTTAAGAGGGAATAAATCCACCTTAAAGGGTCCGAGGTTTACCCACAATCCTGTGGGAAACCCCTGAATACGTGCCGTACACACAGGAAACCCCAGTCTCAACCACACAGGACTCTGAGGGGACACAGCAGCTAAATCACAAGTTCCCGCTCTGCCACACCCACCACGTTCTAAAGGAGTCACAGGAAGTGCTTCATAAACACACTGATAACACAGGAAGTGCTTCATAAACACACTGATAACACAGGAAGTGCTTCATAAACACACTGATAACACAGGAAGTGATCCGGCTCAGTTCAGACCAGAGAGGCAGGAAGAGACCCAGAAGTCTCTGGTGGGAAACAGAATGTCTCTGAAGTTCAGAATCTGATCTGTTCTCAACATATAACAACACAACTGAACCACGTTCTCTTCTCTGAGACTAAACAAAGTGAGAAAGTTACTATTTTATACTTCAACTGCATATGACGTCAAATAAACAGTAAACAGTTAAAGCTAACGCCTAGATAAACCAAATGCTACATTAATAACGATTCAGCTCAACTTTGAAGCTTTTTATTGTTTTATTGTTGTTTTATTGTTGTTTTATTATTGTTTTATTATTGTTGTTTTATTGTTGTTGTTTATTATTGTTGTTTTATTATTGTTGTTTTATTATTGTTGTTTTATTATTGTTTCATTGTTGTTTTATTATTGTTGTTTTATTATTGTTTTATTATTGTTGTTTTATTATTGTGTCATTGTTGTTTTATTATTGTTGTTTTATTATTGTTGTTTTATTATTGTTTCATTGTTGTTTTATTATTGTTGTTTTATTATTGTTTTATTATTGTTGTTTTATTATTGTTTTATTATTGTTGTTTTATTGTTGTTTTATTATTGTTTCATTGTTGTTTTATTATTGTTGTTTTATTATTATTTCATTGTTGTTTTATTATTGTTGTTTTATTATTGTTGTTTTATTATTGTTTCATTGTTGTTTTATTATTGTTTTATTATTATTGTTTTATTGTTGTTTTATTATTATTGTTTTATTGTTGTTTTATTATTATTGTTTTATTATTATTGTTTTATTGTTGTTTTTACATGACATCATACATATTACTGAGTGGATTACACCAGAACCTCAATAACTGAAGATATAAACATTAAAAATAACTGGTTTGTTTTTAGCTCATGAAATGAAGCAATGAACGACATAAAGAAGGATTGTTGTTAAATATAAAGTCAAACATTAAATGTGTTTATTCTGTAGTGTGACGAGTATGATTTTAAACTTCTCTCTTGGATATAAAAATGTGTTTTTTAATAAGTAAACAGCATTTCTACTGTTAGATTAATAATGTTTATTAATATGTTATTACCTATTTCTGCCAGCTGCTCCAGATCTGATGGTGACGTCATTTCTGAGGGAAACAGAAAGGAATCATCTGATGAACTAATAACTAAAATATACTAAACTGAGTTTAGTTAAAACCTCAAAACAAGATCCAGGCTTCAGTTTAGAGGTGAAAGGTAACGTGTACTCAAATACTGTACTGAGTACTACTTTGTATAAAGTACATGTACCTCTGAGATGTAGTACAGTAGAAACTTTAGTAGATGTACTGTTACATTCTCCCTCTGGTAACAGAGTATTACACTGAGGTACTGAAGTAGTACTGTTACAGTTAGTGATACTTAAAGTTACTTATCATTAAAGGTAAACACAACAAGCTATAATTAGCATCTTAGCTACACCTGCTGCATTAACCTGCGTTTAATCAGCGACGCACGCGCTAAAACACGGTTAAGTGTGTTATTTTACACCTCCAGACGCTTCACGTGGTGTGTGATAATGAGCACGAGGAGACAGGAAGCAGGACGAGACGGTCAAACACTCACCTGTAGCGGTAGATGAGCTAAACATCCAACAGGTAGAGTCGATGCAAACTTCCTCCAACAACCGGGCTGGGAGAAAAGAGCACACTGCGCATGCGCAGTTCACAGCTCCGCCCGACCCTTTTTTTTTTCATTTTAATGTGCAAATAAAGTGTAGAAGAAGAAGACCTCTGACGTCATACTGCAGAAAGAGTAGTAATACTACAGTGAGTGTACAAGTACTCAGTAAAAGTAAAAGTACAAAAGTATCATCATCAACATATATATACTATTAGTAATTCTAACGGAAGTAAAAGTACTTTTTACACAGAATTGAATAATAATTATTGTTAATTAATGTGTGTAATGTGTCACTTTTCATTGCATCATAATTAATTATATTGTGTATTAATAATCTGAATCTGCAAAATAACAAAAATTAAATAAATACATATAAGTAAAGTAAACAGTACAAATTTGCCTCATAGTATTTAGACCTTTGGAACGTGTTTTAAGTGTTTTAACCATATTCTATTGTACATTTTTCACATTTTCTATTTGAAATGATGTTAAACTATTGCTCTTTGTTTCACTGTGACTCTTGTTTACTGTGATTTGCTACTTTTATTTGTGTATAAGAACATTTTAAAGAATCTGACTTTGATTGGTGTTTTTTCTATTATTCTGAAATGTTACAGTATGAGACGCTTGTTTGTTGACACGGTGCTGATTTTGTATATAAAAGTTTAAAATTCACAACAAAAATACTACAAAACAAAGAATGACAATAGAAACGTTTACGGCCCATCGATGCATCGAGTTGTTCGCTTTCATTTTATCATGAAATATTACTTTCTTTATTCATATTTTACATTTGGAAATAAATCCTCTTTTCCACAGCAAACCTGAGTAAACACAGTAAATAAAATGAATTATGGGATATTAGTTATAAGTTATTAATGAAACACGTGTTTATCCTGCCATGACATGTCATGATACAACATATAGTATACAAATATATATATATACTATATGTTGGTATATATATATGTATATATGTATACTATATGTTGGTATATATACACATATATATATATATGTATATATATATATATCTATATATTGTTTGGTGTCTGGAGTAGATCCCTGGAGGACTGCAGTCTCGGGTATCAGGTCTTCTCAGTCCAGCAGCAGTTAGATTCACTTTAGGCAGAAAGAGAAACTCGTCTTCATGTCAGATTTGTTGAAATCAACGTGAAAGAATCTTCAGTGTTTCCGGTTCTGAAGCTGTGAATCCGGACGTCTGCTGCAGCTGAAGCTCTGCAGCTGATTGGATCCTGATTTCCCACATTCTGTGTGTCCCTTGAACTCAACTTTATACATTTTAAATGGTTTTTATTCTACTTAATTAAAAAAGCTCTTCTCACATATTTATAAACCAGTGTGTACTTTGCAGCTGGTACAAGTACACAAATCAAAGTACATAAAGAATAAAATGGAGCGACAATAAAACCACAATTCATCGTTTCAGTTGTTGAGGACTGAAGCACAATAACAGGAAACTCTTTACATCACTGGTTTAGATTTAAATCTAACTTTTACATTATTTTAAAATATTTGTGAATATGTCTGTCACGCTCCATCCTCCGGAGAACATCAACCTCTGAGCTCAGCTTCATTGCAAAACAATTATTAGTTGTTGAGATATTTCAATGAATTCCAGCGACGGCACTAAAGCAGGAAGATGAATCCTCTGGGGAACATGAGCACACGAGGTTTCATGATGATCAGTCCAGTAGCTGTGGAGAAATGTCTGGAATAAGATTCTTTATTTGAACACATGAAGAACAAGTGTTACTTGTTGGAGGTTCTCTTTGGAGACAACAGATTAGCACAAGAAGCACAAATGCTTGAGTTGAATTCTGCTCCTCCGAACATCAAAACGAGGGTTGGATGGTACTCTGTGATTATGCAAATGAGGAGAGTACACAGAGACTATGTGACCCAAATATGGACGAGAATACTGATGAGCTGACTCACATGCAGCAGATATCTGACACGTGCTGGTTGACTGAATACAACAGAAAATGATAATATAACGTATATTTATTATTGTATCTCAAACAATAGCTAAACTAAATATTCATTAATGCTCATGTACATTTTAAATAAATAAAAAACGAATTAATTAACTAATTAAAATTAGATTCACGTTTTCTTTACATACATGTATGTTAACATGTAAAAATAATGATAAATACACAAATCTGAATATTGAGCAAATAGTTTGTTAGACCCCCCCAGACTCCATCTGATGGTGTCGGTTCTGTCGGGTCTGCTTGAGAACCTGCAGGTTGCCGGTTCGACTCCCCCGTCCTGTGCTGCAGCCCGGCAGCCAGCAGATGTCAACGTTGCAGCAGACGGTTCCTCGTCGACTCTTCCAGATCCTCCAGCTGCAGCGCTGCTTCATCTGTTTCCATCCAGAGCTTCAGCCACCGAGGACCACGTGGGTCCACATGGGTCCACATGGGTCCACATGGGTCCATGATGCGTCTTTAAAGGACCTTTAGTAGACTGTTATATAAGTGTGCTGTGATCTCTTATTGGTGCTTCATTCCACATGTTTCACATCTGGATCTTCATGCTCTCCATCCAGAGCGCTGCAGGAGCTCCAGATAGCTTCTAACGTGTGAAGAGATAACTGTGTGAACAGGTTCGACATTTTAATACCAAATCCTGCAATGAGAAGATCCGCAGAGCATCTAAATGAAGGATGAAATCCACATGAATTATACATGAATTGTAGATAATAACAAACACATTAGAAGAACGTGAAGTCTGATGCTTGATGAGGAGTTACACGTGTTTTACAACCCTCATAATGCAGTTCTTCTATTGATTTATACTGATTTTTATACGTATTCGTCTCTGAGATGCTTTTAGTTAACGAACAGAAACGTTTTTCTCTTTTAGCTTCTTCACAAAGCAGAAGAACCTTTATTTTATTTATTTATTGGTTTTTACTGACTTTTATATTGTTTTATAATCTTATATTGTTTGATTATAATTTATTATATTTATTCTACTATTTTATGTTATCAACATTTTATTGTTGATCATTATGAATTATTTTATTAATACAAATATTTTGATACTTTAAAACATTCTAATTTAATCATAATGTAATCATAATGTAATCATAATGTAAACATAATGTAATCATAATGTAATCATAATGTAATCATAATTTAATCATAATTTAATCGAATCATAATGTAAACATCATTTAAAGATCATGTAAAGGCTCCAGAGGGCAGCAGAGCCTCAGAGCTGCTCTGACCTCTGCTGGGGGACAATCAGCCCGAGGAGCCAATTTAGAGCTGAGAGCGGTGGAGGCCCCCCCGGCCCCCCCCCCCCCCCCCCCCCCCGCTCCCCGGCCTGTCGCTCCGCATTACCGACCTTAATTGATTTTCCGAGGTAATCTCAAGGTCTTGATGACATTCTGGACGCGGCAGCTCTGTGTTGGATACACTCTCGCCAATTAATACATGTTCCTCTCAGCACGAAGGTGGTGAAGTGTGAGTGAAGTGTTTACCACAACAACAAACCCCGCTCAGAAATGAACTTCTAATACATCTTCAATATGGATATTCATGGTCCTCAGAGGATGAGGTGGAAGTGTGTGACTGTCCACAGATTGAAATATCTCAAGCTCTTTAGGATTGACTGCAGCATTCATGTTCCCCAGAGGACGAATCCGACCGACTTCTGTGATCCCTTCAAGCATCGCCATGTTGTTTATAGCATATCTAACTATGGGATGCATTGGCACAAAATGTGGTTCATTCATTCACGTTCCCCAGAGGACGAATCCTACTGAATCTGGTGATCCTCTGATTCAGATCTGCAGGTTGAAATAGATTGTAAAGGTAAAGTATCCAAGCTTTAGCTAATACTTTTATTTCATTCATCTACTAATTATAGTTTTGTCTATAATATGTAAAAAAATAAGTTCTCACAACCTAAAGCGCCTCGTTTTGTCCGACCAACATTCCAAAAGCTAAAGATATTAATTTGAATGTGAAATGAACCAGAGGAACATCTTTTTATGAATCTAACTGGGTTTAAAAAGCCGTTTTCTTCTTCTTCTTGATTCTGTTTACAAACACGATCTGGTGCGAGTCACACGCGTGACCTCCATCGCCGTGGAAACGGCCGCTCCGCCGCCTCATTAGCATTCAGACGGCGACGCCGAAGGAGAAACAGAACCTCGCCTGAGAAACAGAGGCCGAAGCACACAGACGAGCAACCGATGCCACGAACAAAAACACGTCAGTTAATCTCCGGGATAATCCGGCAGCAGGCCGTCGTCTCGGCGATCAGACTTCAGGGTTTCTCAAAATGCGGTCGGCCGAAGGGAAGGCTGCAGAGGGGAGATAAGCAGCGATGGCCGCCGCGTCCTCTCCGACACACACGAGGCTGCTGACTTCCATTTGTCAAGGGCGGTCACGAGAGCGCGAGCAAACACACGAGAGGACGAGAGACGCGGCAGAGATAACATACGGGACAATGAAAACCAGCACCGCATGCGTTAATGTTTCTGATTCACACGTACGGACACATTTGTCCCGTAAAGATCATGAATGACGAGCCACGTGTCAAAAATCCATCCAATAATTGTAAAGATGTCTCACTCAAATCCACAAGCACGAGAGGGAAAGTCAGAAGTTCACCAAAGTCAGGAGGATTCATCCTCTGGGGAAAATGAATGTGTGTATAAAATGCTGTACTATGTTGAGATATTTCGCACGACGAGAGCAAACTTTGACCTGCTGGTTGGGTTCGAGGAAAATTCAGATGAACATTGAACTCATGGGGGTTCATCCACCGGGGATGTTGAATGTCTGTCGCAAATTTCAGGGCAATCCATGTAGTTGTTGTCAAGATATTTCACTTTGAACCACAACCGTCAACCTAATGGTGGCGCTGGACGGAAAGTCAGAGGATCACCAAAGTCAGTGGGATTCATCCTCTGGGGAACACGAATGTGTGAACCAAATTCTATGGCCTTCTTTTCAATAGTTGCTGAAATATTTGTCTATAAACAACATGGCGCTAGAAAGACAGAGGATCACAGTCAGTATGATTCATCCTCTGGGGAACATGAACATCTCTACAAAACGTCTCGTCGATCCTAAAGGTCTTCAGATAGTTCAAAAATTGATATTTTATATATTTTTTGAGAAATTAAGAAGATTTTTGTGACAAATCTGGGTTTAGTCTGCCACCAAAATCATTACAGTTCATCCTCTGAGAACCACAAAAAGACTTGTATATATATATTATATATATATATATATATAATATATATATATATATATATATATATATATTATATATATATATATAATATATATAATATATAATATATATATATATATATATATATATAATATATATATATATATATATTATATATATATATATAATATATATAATATATATTATATATATATATTATATATATATATATATATTGTATAATATATATATATATATATTATATAATATATATATATATATATATATATATATATATATATATATATTATATATATATATATATATTGTATATATTATATGTTGAGGGCAGAAACACTGACATTGTCGGAGGGTGAAGGAGGATGAAATGAAACCACAGCCTGCATCTCAAACGTCTGACACGTTATCAGGACTCATTTCAGGTTCAGCGTCGTGCTCAAGGACACTTTGACAGAAAGAACCAACGACCCGACAATTAATGGCCGACCTGAACACGAAGCCACACGGACGATAAAAAGGAAAACGTTGAGCTGTTTTCTTTAAACATATAAATTATAATTATTCAATATTTTTGTGTTCGTACAGCGATGAAATAAGAATCAATCAGACCAGCAGGCGGCTAATGACATGAATGAACCCACACACACACACACACACTCTCTCACACACACACACACACACACACACACACACACACACACACACACACACACACACACACACACACACACACACACACACTCATCATGGCCGCGTCCCTGCAGCGCCTCGAGGCAGAACAAATAATAAAAAGGCACTACAGTTGTTTTTATGGAGATAATGGCTCTCACCCATTTAAAGGTGTCGCTGTGATTTATGGGTAACATTTTCCCAGCAGCCCTCAGGATTTCCATCTCTCTCTCTCTCTCTCTCTCTCTCTCTCTCTCTCTCTCTCTCTCTCTCTCTCTCTCTCTCAGATTGACCATATGTGAGCTACAGATAACACAAAGTACATATCTCTGTTGTTCCGCATGTTGATCATAAACAGGCTTTGCATCGAGATGAACTTGAGACTCGTAGTGATCCTGTGAGGTCTTTTCTTATTGGTTAGTTTTATTATTTTCTTCTTCTTTTGTTGCGTTTTGTTCTGAGCCAATCACAGAGCAGCTCACTGCAGCTGTGAAGGTAAAATATGTATCACAGCTCACAATGAGGATTTGTAAACATGATTCATTTGCATGTTTTTTGTTTGTTTGTCATGAATACTATCACACAGAATGCCAATAATAATGATACAAGAGTTAAAACTAAACTTTATAATAAAGTAAACAAGTGTATACTTGTATTCATATTATTGTATTCAGAGGTTCATAAACAAGACAAACCCGTCTATTTATCCTTTATTATAAACAAATACAAACACATGGACACGAACATCTGAAATCAGATCTTCTTCCCGCGTTGATGAGACTTATGTAGGCCGACACATGCGGCGCGTCCTGGATATCATGAGAGAAGAAAGAGGATTCCAGCTGCTGCTCTCTGGAACCCATCATCACTCTCAGACGTTTCTCTGCTCCACTTTCTGTCAGAACGCTGCGCTCTGATTGGTGGATCGTTCCTCCTCAGTTTATGTCACATTTAAGGAATCGTGTTCAGACCTGCAGACTCTTTAAGAACCACTCAAAGATGTCAAATATGAGCCTTCATCACATCTTCTTCGACGTCTGCTGCTGTTTTCTGCAGCACTCTTTGAGACTTTGTAAAACTTTGAGACTTTTTTTTGTAACAACGTAGCAAAACAACGTAGCAAAACAACGTAGCGTAACAATGTAGCGTAACAACGTAGCGTAACAATGTAGCGTAACAACGTAGCGTAACAACGTAGAGTAACAACGTAGCGTAACAACGTAGCGTAACAACAACAATGTAGCGTAACAACGTAGCGTAGCAACAACAATGTAGCGTAACAACGTAGCGTAACAACAACAATGTAGCGTAACAACGTAGCGTAACAACGTAGAGTAACAACGTAGCGTAACAACGTAGCGTAACAACAACAATGTAGCGTAACAACGTAGCGTAACAACGTAGAGTAACAACGTAGCGTAACAACAACAATGTAGCGTAACAACGTAGCGTAACAACAACAACGTAGCGTAATAACGTAGCGTAACAACGTAGCGTAACAACGTAGCGTAACAACGTAGCGTAACAACGTAGCGTAACAACGTAGTGTAACAACAACAACGTAGCATAACAACAACAACGTAGCGTAACAACGTAGCGTAACAACGTAGCGTAACAACGTAGCGTAACAACGTAGCGTAACAACGTAGCGTAACAACGTAGCGTAACAACAACAACGTAGCGTAACAACAACAACGTAGCGTAACAACAACAACGTAGCGTAACAACGTAGCGTAACAACGTAGCGTAACAACGTAGCATAACAACAACAACGTAGCGTAACAACGTAGAGTAACAACGTAGCGTAACAACAACAATGTAGCGTAACAACGTAGCGTAACAACAACAATGTAGCGTAACAATGTAGCGTAACAACGTAGCGTAACAACGTAGCGTAACAACGTAGCGTAACAACGTAGCGTAACAACGTAGCGTAACAACAACAATGTAGCGTAACAACGTAGCGTAACAACAACAACGTAGCGTAACAACGTAGCGTAACAACAACAATGTAGCGTAACAACGTAGCGTAACAACAACAACGTAGCGTAACAATGTAGCAAAACAACGTAGCGAAACAACGTTTCACTGTTTAAACGTGCTTGGATATTTTACTGACAGGTTAAGACAAAGTTGATTTGATTTGGGTAAACAAGCATTTCTATATTTATTAAACTGCTTTATTTTCTGTTTATTATTTGTTTTAATCTGGATTTATACATTTTAAACTAATATCTAATCTTTGATTACATTCTAGGGTCCAGGATGAAAAACACGGTTGAGTTTTGGTTTCTTATATAAAATGAAAATCTTTTATTCTGGAGTAAACCGCTTTAACGTCGTAACGTACTGGCATCCAGCAGCCCGTCACACATTCATGTTCACGTGGTCTTGAAGAGGCGGTTTAACCCGACACGAGGTGACACCTAATTTGAAGACGCATCGCCCCGACCGGCAGGTTGCTGCAGCTCCCGAGTATCGGAAGTGGAGTCACCGTATTGATCCGGGGACCTTTAAACATCCATCCTGCCGCGTCCTCGTCCCCGAGGAGGCTCAATAAAAGCTCCTCCGCTCATCTCGTCGGTGACAAACATGATACCAGACCGAGCGACTGTCGGCCGTGATGGATCGCGTGGAGACGTCAAAGCCACGTGTGCCGACATGTTGAAGGACGGCGAGCTGTTAACGGCTTCCGAAGGTCGAAACCTCGTTTATCAAAATCACAGAAGCGACTTTCCCCTCTGGTGAAATGTGTCATATATCAGAGGAACCAGAAAGTCAAATAAACGTGGACTTTGATGAGAGACATTGATGCTGACGTGACAATAATATACAATAATAGTAACAACTTTTATGTGAACCAGCCTCAGTGTAGTCCTGATCCTCTATCAGACCTCCATCAGAGAGAAGACGGTCTATTTCTATAGAGCTATAGACCAAACTGAGGCTGGTAAATGTCTTTAGTTCTGCAGGTTTTTGGTCATAACGGTCGACAAAGTTATTACAATTCATCCTGAAAGGAACATGAATGATGAACCACATTTCGACACAATCCATACCATAACAGTTGTTGACATGTTTAACCTAAAGACACAAACTTGAACTTATGGCGGCGCTGGAGGAAAAATCAGAGGATCACCAAAGTCAGTAGAATTCCATGATACAATGGTCTGTGTGACTCTAAATGGACCATCATTTACTAAATGAACATCATGCTGTATTGAAGAAGACTTGAAACTAGAGATTGAGACCATAAACTCATGTTTACAATGTTTACTGAGGTAATAAATCAAGAGAGAAGTAGAGTCATTTTCTCATAGACTTCTATATAACCAGAGGAGTCGCCCCCTGGTGGTCACTAGAGAGAATGCAGCTTCAACACGTGAAGCTTTGACTTCACTTAAAGAACCGGAGGTTAAAAAACAATCTTTTCTTGTGCAACACGAGTTCCCTCTGATCTCTCCTCATGTTTAAACCATCAGAGCGCTGAAATCAATCAAAAGCAAAAACACGAGTTCAGCTGGATTCTAATTAAATCAGCATTTCAACGTAACGCTGAGACCAGAAATCTCTGCGATTAAAGAGAGAAAACAGGCCGTTCCTCCATCGATCGGCTCAACGTTAACCGTGCTCAGCTGGTCTCGTGGATCACGGAGGCCGAGCCAGGCCTGGAAGGCGCCTCCTGCCCCCCCCCACACACCTCGGGCCATCCACAGCCTCTCACCATGCAGGGTGACAGATGGCCGGCTTCCCACAACAACAAAATGTGCGGCCGCAAGTGAAATGCCAAAAAGCCTCCTGCACGGCCTTTAATTACGGAGAGCGTTTTAGGTTAACGCTCAAGAGGAGAACAGTGAAGGAGGACGGTAACGACAGACGGACCGGCCAGCAGGTTACTGAGCAAACTGGGTAAATGTGTCTTTAAGGCGTTACATCAGAGTCCACTGATATCCAGAATCCTCAAAGGATGATTCCTGTTAGTTCTGGTGAGCTCTCAATGTTACATGTTCAAAACATTGACCAACACGTTTTATTTGAAACGGTTTCCATGAATGTTAAACGTTCTCGACACGGATCCTTTAGAATGTTGTCCTAAAATAAAAAACATCAGCATCAGCGTCTGATGGGCTCAACTATTAAACCGGGTTCTCACAAGGATAGAGCATCTCCTGCACACACACACACACACACACACACACACACACACACACACACACACACACACACACACACACACACACACACACACACACACACACACACACACACACACACACACACACAGTGGGAGATTATGCACATGAAGCCTCCGGGGAGCCGGACTGTTGCTGAGCTGAGAGGCTAATTTTTGAGTCGAGGAAACAGACAAACACAGACCGAAGGCCAACACACACACACACGCACGCACGCACGCACGCACGCACGCACGCACGCACGCACACACACACACACACACACACACACACACACACACACACACAGACTTTTAATGAAACGCGCCTTATCTTTGTTGCATTTATTGGCTGTATTTGTAAAGGACTCTGGTGACCCTTGGAGGACACGAGGACTTAAGGGGTCAACCTGAGCAGCAGTGGTGAGGAAGAGGCGGTGAAAGGATTTACTGAGCCAGGACTCAGTGAGTCTGCAGAGATGTACACTTTAAAAAACAACGCTTTCAACAAACTTACTAAAATCATGGAGAGTATTTCCACACGAATAAACTGCTTTCTTTAAGCATTAAGCAATTATGTTGGTCCAACCTAATTTACTTTGGTCGAATCAATATAATTTATTACTGTTGGTCGAACTAACTTTACAGGTAAAATGACAGTTGTAAGTTAAGTTGATCCAACCCTAGTAAGATAAGTTGGACCAACATAACTGCTTAATGCTTAACGAAAGCAGTTCAATCGTGTGGAAATACAACCAGAGTGTCAAGAGGAGGAAGCTCGGGGAGGAGGAATGAAGTGGAAGCAGACTGAACAGTCCTGGAGCAACAAGTCTCCAACAAGGAGAAGAGAAGGTTTCAGCTCATGGAGACGGTCTCTAAAGACCTGGAGCCGGTCCAGAGGCTGAAGACTAAGGAGGGGATGAAGCTCCAACAATCCAAAAGCTTCAGCTGCTGTCTTTCATCACTGTAACGTGACAGGAAGAGAAGAAGTAATAAACTGTGCAGGAAAACTTCAAAGAAGTACATGTTGTACTTCAAAGAGACGCAGTATTTGCATATTTTGCACACTAGAGTGTTGTGTGTTTTTAACGTGTGTCAGAAGAGAGAAACAGCTGGAGGAGAGTTAGCTGAACATCTGTGGTGGTGTGCTTCAGATCCTGGTCCATCAGCGGGAGTAAAACACGTCTTTCATCGTAGAAAACAGGGACGTAAAAGCTGAATTCAATTCCTGCAGTTGGATTTTGGGACCTTCAGCTTTCACTTCAGGTGTTCTTCATGTAAAAAGCTGGCGGTGTCTCTTGAGTATTAGCATTAAGCCTGTCATGCATAAGCCTGGAGTCTTTTCACACTTCAAAGAGAGCTCATCATCACATCCAGTGAAACGTAATCCTCCCACACAAACAGCTGTCAGTCCACAGTCGCTCCTCAGTGGAAAAACTCAGGATCACAAGCCGTTCGTTGGCTCAGCTCATGAGGACTAGTTTGTGTAAAGTTACCAGTTTTTACCAGTTTCTCTTCTCATCGGTGATGTGACACATTACTGATATATTCCAGATGTAAAAGCTGCATTCTCTCTAGTGACCACCAGGGGGCGACTCCTCTGGTTGTATAGAAGTCTATGAGAAAATGACTCTACTTCTCTCTTGATTTATTACCTCAGTAAACATTGTAAACATGAGTTTATGGTCTCAATCTCTAGTTTCAAGTCTTCTTCAATACAGCATGATGTTCATTTAATAAATGATGGTCCATTTAGAGTCACACAGACCATAAAGCAGGGGATGCTTTAGGGGCGGGGCTACACAGTGATTGACAGGTCTCTACGTCACTCCTCCTCAGTCCTAATATGGTCACTTCCTGTTCACTGGTTGCAAAAAAACCGTCACGATGACGACGTCCACTTGCGTCGTCATTTCTGTAATTAGCATGTAATATTAGAATTCCTCTGTTCTCGATTCTTCAGTGCTTCAGCTGGTCGCTGCTTCTTCTGCTTTCTCCAGAAGAAGCAGCGACCAGGTTTGATCAGGAAGAGCTGGAAAAGGCAATCGGGTCCTCGGATAAGAGGAAGAATAATCAGAGTTATAGATCAGCCACCAACCAAACTCTCACATGTTTTTGCTCATTTAAAAGAAAATCACTTTCTTTTATTTATTAATTTAACATGATGTTCTCTGTGTATTTCATCCTCCTGCATTATGGTCTGGTGCCGAGTTAAGCTGGAGGATATTAATGACTTTTATTTATTATAACCAACCTAAAAAGACCAACATGTACAACATGTACTTCTCTCTTTCATGGAAACATTTGAATTAGTGTTTTTGTTTGGACACTTTGTGGAGGATGATGGAGATCCAAATAAAGAATAAATGTGTTTTTATGGAACATAAACTCCCAGAAGTCTGACAACAAAGCTTCAGTGTTCCTCTAGTCGAGGGGAATGAGCTGCTGGGTGTGTTTGACCGAACGCTTGTTTACTCAGAATAAACTCGCCTGCTCATGTGAGGAAATAACACGGCGGCCATGTTTGTCCTCGTTCGGCCTTCGTCTGCTTATTTCGTGCTCATTATGTGTGTTTTTTTTTCCCATGAGGAGCGGCTGTGGCGCCGCCGTCTTCCTGCCAAACGTTGGCCTAGTTGCGGTTGGCAGCGCTGGAACACGGAGCACCTGCTCGGACAGAGACGCTCTGTGTCCACCTGAGAGGGAAGCAGCGCAGCCGTGAAGAGGACTCAGGACTCAGGACTCAGGACTCAGGACTCAGGACTCAGGACTCAGGACTCAGGACTCAGGACTCAGGACAACGGGAACCGGAGCTTTAAAGACTGGAAACCAGTTCATGATCTGGTGTCACTGCTGTTACAATTAATAATTATAATCACTGAAATAATCTGTAAACGGTGACGAATGAAAAGAGTTTAAGGCGACTGAGATTAAATTAAGAAGTTAAGATTGATTAAAATGATCAGAATCAAAACTGGTGAAAGATTCTCGTTCAAAGACTTCAATTCTGCAAAGTCTGTTTGATCATTTTAATATGAAAATGAAGAATAAACTTGAACTTATTATTCTGACACTAAGCCGCTTTGTAATTTAATGTTACGCATTTTGAACAACTTCCTCAGGGAAAACGAATAAAGTCAAATCAAAATCATTCTGATTTATCCTGAGCAGCAGCTGCAATTTAAAGTCGAGAAGAGAGCAAATAACAGATTAAAGGTAATTAATTATAACGAGGTTAACGGGATCATGGAGCGTCTTAATGGAACTACGCAGCGGTTTCAGTATCAGTGTGATTATTTCCACAGCAGCAGACGTTCTGCTGAAACACGCTCAGGAATACTTCTAAGAATAGCTTCCTCGTCCCGTCAGGAGCCGCTCACTAATCGGCCTCTGATGGAAACATGCTGATAAGAAGCTGAGCGCACAAAGAGTTAAACCTGTTATAAACGGACCAGAACCGTCAGACCGTCTGTTTCCTTTTCCAATCTCCTGAAACCTCCAAATAATAATAATAAGACGCTGACTCCTCCAGAGATCAAAGACCGAACGTCTGGTCAGCTGTTTAACTTACTAATTAAAATCTTTATCTTCTTAATTTAGATTGTATTTACATGACGATGGTGCATCTGAACAAAGTAAAGTTTAGGGAACAAACTCTTCTCACCTCCAAAAGATCATTACCAGCTACGTAGATCCACGTTGAGCCCCAGCTTCCTCTGTCAGGATGAGTGTGTGTGTGTGTGAGTGTGTGAGTGTGTGTGTGTGAGTGTGTGTGTGAGTGTGTGTGTGTGAGTGTGTGTGTGAGTGTGTGTGTGTGTGTGTGTGCGCTTTAACTTGATTTTCTCCAAACCTCCACCTCATCTATACGTACATGTCCTCCACACACGAACAGCTCTGTGAAAGCCACTAAATGTGTTTAAGTCAAACATTTATCAAAGTTTTTATATCAATAACAAATCAAACGTCTACATTTATTAAAGTGCCTTATATCCAGCTATGAAGTATATTTATATATATTTATATATGTGTGAATAACACGTACATGTATTCATTCAGCTCTGTTTGTTTCTCGTGTTTCTATCTGACGAGAACGTTTCGCTGTCCGTGGTGCTGAAGTAAGAGACGGATCTGTAATTGCGACCTTTCTTTTCTGATCTATAACACAAAAGATACGGAACCGAACGAGTCCTTCACGAGGCTGTTCGCTGGTTGCAGGTGAACTAATATGAAACGGGACCGTCTCCCCCGTTAAACAAGAAGCTCTGCACCATTTGAGTTATGAAGATTCATCCTCTGGACACCTGCACCGGCTGATCTTCCAGGTTTATACATTTAAAATGTAGCCGACTCCCTGAAGTTGATTTCTTATCAGAACATCATAACCGATAACACCAACCAGCACACAACATATAACGACAAACAATGAACCATTCCTCCACACGTCTCTGAAATGCAGGCAGAAGCACAGGCCAGTCCATGTCAATACGTTCATCATCTTGGTTTTAAAGGTCAGAGGTTTAGTGCTCAGGTTTCTGCTTGTCCGCCTTCATTTGCTCACATGTTCCCGGTTTGAGCCGACGGGACTCGTCGGTGTTTCTGGGTCACCACTCGACGCTCCGCATGCTTCTGTGAGAACGTCGCTAAATGTCACCGATTCATCCGCTCAGCTGTTACTGGAAGCTGTGAGCTCGAATCAGGAGAAATAGAACAAGACAACACACCGAGAACATGAAGGAAAACATAAAGACGTTTCTATCAGGACCTTAAATCAGAACGCGAAGGCGGCAGCTCACGTTACAGCAGTTTAACAGCGTAGAACAAACATATATATTAGTTTTTTATGCCTTCATTGATCAGATTTCGGTGATCAAAGGTCACTTTTACCTCACAAAACACATTTTGGCTATAACCACAGACTGTTTGTGAGAAGTGGACGTAGTCGGTCCGATGTTTGGAAGCCTCAAGTTCGGCATTTTGGCCGTCGCCATCTTGCTTTTTGCAACCAGTGAACAGGAAGTGACCACATCTGGACTGAGGAGGAGTGACGTAGAGACTCCGTCTACGTCTCTGGTAGAGACCTGTCAATCACTGTGTAGCCCCGCCCCTAAAGCATCCCCTGCTTTATGGTCTGTGTGACTCTAAATGGACCATCATTTACTAAATGAACATCATGCTGTATTGAAGAAGACTTGAAACTAGAGATTGAGACCATAAACTCATGTTTACAATGTTTACTGAGGTAATAAATCAAGAGAGAAGTAGAGTCATTTTCTCATAGACTTCTATACAACCAGAGGAGTCGCCCCCTGGTGGACACTAGAGAGAATGCAGCTTTAACACATGAAGCTCTGGCTTCACTTAAAGAACCGGAGGTTGACACTTGGCTAAAACTCAAGAGTTAAAATGCTAATTATGACAATTTTCACACAAATGCCAAACAGGATTAAATAATGAAGTGAAGACATTTTATACAGACGTAGATCTAAAGTGCAACTTGACTGATTGGTGGAGGCAAACAACCGGGATGCGGAAATTCTAATTTCTGGTGCATTTGTGATATTTTTCTCCCAAATTTATGACTTTATATTCTCAAGAGAATTAAATTTCTTGCAAATTTCTGCGATTTTGCTCATAAATGTACGACTTTAATCTCGTAAATTTAGAGGTTTTTTTTCTGTCTATGAAATGTTCTGTTTGGAAAAAACTTCATATGTTGTTGCTTTGGTCATTGATAATAATAGAAGCTGACAGGAGTCCATGGATGCCCCCCCCCCCCCCCCCCCCCCTCATATTAAAGCATTCAGCCCCGCTGATAACGGGAATGCTGGTTGCCTGGCAACAAACACTCACAAACCGGAGGGTCGAGCAGGTGCCGAGGACTTCTGCTGGCGGGAGGCGAGCCGGCGGTTGGCACAGATATGGCTTCCATTGGTCAGCGGGGCTATTTTTACCTGCGCGCCCCGCCCATGAAGAAGAAACGCGGCCCGAAGAAGACGAACGTCGAGCCGGTCGAGCCGAGCTGGAAGGTTTCACTGCAGCTTTGAACGTGATAATGTGTGAGGACCGACACTCTGACAGCTGCAGCATTAAACTACAGCAGAGGCATGATGGCTCACACCTGTCCGGTTTGGGAGATTCAATCAGGGGGATTTCCAGAGAGACGAGGAAAACCTTCTTTCATTTCTAATAAGAAGTAAAGTTTGCTGGATAATTGTTGTTACTTTTTACATTACTGCAAATATTCAGACACACTACATGAAGATATTAAAGCCTTAAATGATTTGTTGGCTGATGTGTTATAACCGGAGTCAAACCTCCGGTTCTGTAAAGTTCTTCAGAGCTTCATGTGTTAAAGCTGCATTCTCTCTAGTGTCCACCAGGGGGCGACTCCTCTGGTTGTATCAGTCTATGAGAAAATGACTCTACTTCTCTCTTGATTTATTACCTCAGTAAACATTGTAAACATGAGTTTATGGTCTCAATCTCTAGTTTCAAGTCTTCTTCAATACAGCATGATGTTCATTTAGTAAATGATGGTCCATTTAGAGTCACACAGACCATAAAGCAGGGGATGCTTTATCAGCTCGATGATAACCAGACACAGCAGACGTACGGCGTCGGCTCGGATCAGGAACAACAATCAACGGCTTAATTCAGTGTCATATCAGACCGTCCTACCTGAACACACATCCGTTACGACTCATATTTAAATAGTGATTATGACACGAAGCAAAGAAGGAAGTCAGGCGACATGAAGAAGGATGAGGATGTCGTTTGTTCTCTGTGAAACTGAGTAAAGGTTACGAACAGAAACACAACGGCGTTGTTGATGCCAGCTGTCGGTCCATAGCTCCGCCCATCCCGATGGTGTTTGAGATCAGCCTGGTTCAGGTCCTGAGACCCAGATCGGGTCTGTGGCTTTGAGTTTGTAGCATTAAGAGTCTCTGTTATTTGAATGATCAGCTGACCGATGTTTTCCACCAATAAGAGACGTTTCTCTGCCTGCTGGACGGAGTTCAGTGACCATCACACGAATCACAGACAATGAGAAGGTCTGGCATGTTTCCCTGATATTGGACACACCATTACTCATCTGTAGGTGTGTGTGTGTGTGTGTGTGTGTGTGTGTGTGTGTGTGTGTGGGTGGGTGGGGGGGGTTCATCTCGGCACTAATTACCTCCAGTCGTAGTTGCTCTGTTCAGTGAGTGGGCCTCTAGAATCACCTGGAGAGCTCCGTTGTCTCCTGAAACCTCAAACAGACGAGCTTTCCTCTTTGATGAGGAATCAGAAATCTGTTCGGATTTCTCTGCTGTGGACCCGAAAGAGATCACAAGCAGCGAGGAGACGAACATCTCAGGAGAACGAGGAGAACGAGGAGAACGAGGAGAACGAGGAGAAGACGGGAGTGTGAATGTTGCTGGAAACCTTCATTTAAACATTTAAACAGAGTTCAAGCTTCACTCTCTGCAGGTTATTGGAACACCATTTATATTTGACTCAGTTAAACACAAACTGCATCAAACTGAATAATGAAGATGGTGTCACAATCAGCTGAGCTGGATTCTACCCGACGACACCAGGAGGCAGAGACGCGAATGTAATCAGCTCAGAAACAAAGCGAACAGAGCAGTTCTCTCCTGATGCGACGCATAAAACATTGTTGTTCATCAGAGCAGAGACAGTTTGTCTCCTAATCTACCAACAGATGACTTTGTAACGTCATTGAGAAGTTATGAGCCGTTAGTCGTGCTTCTGTGAATATTTAACTTTATTAATAAAATATGAGCGTTCTGTCTGTTGGGGGATCAATAGACGAGTTGATCATTGACTCAGTTATCTGATTCCGGTTGCATGTTAGAGACACAGATGTTCAGAATCCACAGAGGCGTGTCTTACTTCCTCAATAACCGTCCTGGAGAATAAACGTGTTTTACTGCTGCTCGTTCATGTGAAGTCATCTAGATAACAGATCAACACTCTGTTCACCTGGAGAAGCTGTGAGTGAGCCTCCGTGTTGTCTGAAGGAGGTTTATAATAACGGTGACGTCATCCTGATGAAACATCTGGACCAGCAGAGCAGCTGTGATGCTTTTAATGACCAAGTACCACAAACGCTAAAGTGTGATTTCATCTGAACAGCGTGGCTATAATCCCATAAAGTCATCAAACACTGGAACCCGTCACATGTTTGACTGATAAAAGCACGATTAACATATCTGAATACGCTCAATTTGTTCTGAACTGATCTTAAAAACATACATTTGAGCATTTTGCAGCCAAATTAAATTGTTCAACCTTTGATGATGAAGTAGTCCGTGAATACACAGAGAAGAGTTCACAGTCAGACACAGCGGAGGTTGTTTTATGGACTTTTGTTCAGACGCTCTCTGGCTTTTTGGAGAATAAGGCAGCGAACACGCTGAGCATGAATCTGTGGAGGCCTGAAGTATAAAAAGCTCAATAATTCTCTCATATTTTATACTGCGCCACTTCTTCAGAGCTTTGTATACACGGCGTAAAACGTACATACAAAAAAAGCAGGAACGTGGTTCTTCTTTGCACCAACCAGTGACTTTCAACAGTCACTGGTTGGTGAGAGTGGGCGGAGCTTAGAGGGTTCTGCTGTCGTCATCTTTTAAACCAGAACCAGCTTCTGCTTTTCACACGTCATAGAAGTAAGAAGAACATTGTGAATTAAGTTTCAAAGGTTTTTCTTTAGTTTAGAAATATTGCACCAACGACTCCCTCGACGCTCCAAAGCCGCCTCACGCAAAAGAATTTAATAAATAAAAATAAATAAATAAATAAAAATAATTAAAAAATAAATAAAAATAAAAATAAAAATAAATGAATAAATAAATACATACATAAATAAATAAAAAAATAAATAAAAATAATTAAAAAATAAATAAAAATAAAAATAAAAATTAAAATAAATGAATAAATGAATACATACATAAATAAATGAACAAACCTAACAGAAGTGATACCAGTGAACAGGCCTGTTTATTCTAAATGCCTGCAGCCTCATCATCAGCATCCTGGGAGCGTGAGCGTCTGCAGGCTTCGTTGCGTCACGTCTTCATCTGGAATCGTTTATTCGTTTTATTCAGATTCGCCTCATTTCCCTCCAGATCTTGAAATGGACTTTTGACTGCAGAGGAGTCGACCCTCGTCTTCCTCAGCGAGATCATGAGCGACGAGGACGAGCTCTCCTCAGCGCTCCACCGCATCGCTGCAATCACCCTGAGTGAGTGTGAGTGTGTGTGTGTGTGTGTGAGTGTGTGTGTGTGTGTGTGTTCACATGTGCATGTATGTGCTGTGTGCAGGAAGAAGGGGGGGGGGGGTGCACTTTCAATCTAAACGGCCATAAATCATGTGATGTCACTTCCTCCCTCTGAGTCTCTGCTGATCAATAACAGATATTAAAGGCAGAGAAGTCTTTTATCCATGAAGAAGTTCATGCTTTTTATTCCTCCTGTTTTATTTAGTTAAAATACTAATTAAGGGAACAAACTTGATTACATACAGTAAACGGTGATGAGTCATTTATAAAGTGGAGGAAATGCTGAAATAGTAGCTTCCTTAAATGGGTTATAAAGTAATAACTCACTCCTAAATAAAGGAACCAGTTCTTCAGGTTAAATGGAAGTTTGTTCGATCACAGCAGCTGCTAATCAATAAAATGAAAAACAGAAGAACTGGACCATAAAGCAGGAGCTGCTGCCGTGAACACGAAAGAGAAGAGGACCCACAGCAGAGCCCTGAGGGACTCCAGCACCACTCAACACTGATATGAACCGTTAAATACAGGAACTACAGAGTTCTTATTGCCTTAACATTGGTTCATGTTAGAACGTAAAACTTAATATTCAAGTAAAGTAACTAAAAATACTGAAACAAACCAGGAAACCTTTTGGTTTTGAACTATAGAAACGTATGTTGTGTGAATAGTTTACATGTTTTTAATGAATGAAAACGCGTGATTGAATACGTCACGTCTGGTCGCCGTCTTTGTTAAAACGTTTGTATCGAGTCCATGCAGAACTTTGTGGTCCAGCTGTTGGACGTCGAGACTTTTTGCTGTACGTCAACGGAGTAAAAGGTCGACAGGAAGTTACTTTGCCCTCGCGAGTGAATAATGTGAATAATGTGAGTAATGTGAGTAAGTGGTGGTTATATATTCATAGAACAATGAATAGAATTTTCCGTGCTGGTGTGACCGAGCTGTGAGAACAAAATCCAATATTTTATATATTTACACAAAAGGACTCAGTGTGGCGCATCATTTTCATATTTGATATACTAGATCACATTGTATCAAGATGTCATCATCTTAATGTACAATTATTGTGTTGTCGACCATCACTTTGTTTAAAAATACATACAAACTGTAACACAAAGTGACTTCCTCTTGATATATTGTTCACTATGCTCCACATGTTGCACGGTGACGTCTGAGAAGCAGCTTCAGTCTGCAGGAGACCACAGAGCTCTAATCAGAGCGCAGCAACACCTTCGACTCAGAGTCCGGATCCAGCAGACGGACTGAGAATCAACGTCTGCACCGTCTGAGGTTCAGTGATGATGCTGCAGAGGACGTGACTCACTGAGAACTCGCCTTTAACCGGAGCTAGAGTTAAAGTCAGCATGCTGACTCAGCTAGTTTACATGACTTTGCTTTGTTTTGTGGCTGTTAATGTTGATAGTGGCTGCTTGAAGGGAAGCGAGATTTAACAATTTTCTGTCAGAGATTTGGCTCAATTCAGAGCAGATTTCCTGGAAAAAGATGCGCACTCATTAAACTGCTATAGGCACGAGACAATATGACAATGTCATGTCAAGAATATCCAGACATCTCTATCAGCTGCAATGTTTTTAGCATGCAGAAACCTCCCGTACTGACAAATGAAGCCGATGCTTCACGTGTTAAAGCTGCATTCTCTCTAGTGTCCACCAGGGGGCGACTCCTCTGGTTGTATAGAAGTCTATGAGAAAATGACTCTACTTCTCTCTTGATTTATTACCTCAGTAAACATTGTAAACATGAGTTTATGGTCTCAATCTCTAGTTTCAAGTCTTCTTCAATACAGCATGATGTTCATTTAGTAAATGATGGTCCATTTAGAGTCACACATGTTGAGGTGTTGGCGGCGGGACAGCGGGAGGCTTTTCAACGTCCGTCATCTGAGCCGCGCTATTGTTGTTCCTGCAGCGAGAGGAGCAGCAGGAATGCTGCTGGTGGTGGACGGAGACTAAACTGAGACGAGTGACTTCACGCTGCACCTGTCCAATGTCCAACCCCCCCCCCCCCCCACACACACACACCTCTCCAACCCCCCCCCCCCACACACACACACACCTCTCCAACCCCCCCCCCCCCCCCCCAACCTCTCCAACCCCTCTAATAACACATGCAAAGTTTGACTCACTTTGTCCCCAATGCACTGCCTTAAATACAGATGATTGTGTGTCGATCACTGATCGGTCCAGAGTGAATCCTTCTCTGTGTATCTGTCAGAAGATCAATGCAGACGAATCATCACATTCTACAGTCAATGCACTGATATGATGCATGAGTTATGACGGCCCTGAGAGCTGAGAGTCTGATAATTGTGGTGCTAAAAGCCTCCTGTTAGCGGTGTCACACCGCTGCAGTTTGCCTGATGGGTCCCACTTAACACGGCGCATCGCTGTGAATTACCGCAGCCGCACCCGGTCTGTGAACTCAGCAGCAGTCGGCCTTTAAAGGCCTCTAAACGCCTTCAGCCTCAGCGGGAGGAGAGACGTCCTGCAGGAACGTGTGGTGATGAAATAAACATCCCGATCTGGCAGCGCTGCTTCTGAATCGACTTATTAATCTGAATAAAGGTCCAAACTTCCTGCAGGAGAGATTTTAAACAAGCGTTTCACTAAAGAACTGGTAAAAAAAAAAAGAAAGCCAAACAGCGAGCTGTCACACTGGATGACTTCAGGAAAGACGAATCACACACACACACACACACACACACACACACACACACACACACACACACACACACACACACACACACACACACACACACACCTCTCTACCGTGACACCAGGCTAACGCCTCCACACATCAGCAGCCGTCTCCTCCTGTCTCAGCTCTGCTTTGTTGAAATGAAATCTTCAGCGTTTGTGAGGAAACAGTTTATTACGAACCATCGATCAACATCTGTCACATCTGTTAGCCGCCTCCTACCGGACCACAGAGGGGGCGTGGTCAGCTGTCAATCAACGGCAGCTAATTAAGAAAACAAAGGTGCAACATCTGAGCAGATACAAAATCAATGCTGTTTCTTTATTTCTTTGTCTTCTTCATGGATGATGAGACAAACTGTGGCCGTGGACGGATTCCTGAACGCAGAGGGAACCGCTAAGAGACGCAAAACAACCACAAAGAGACGCAAAACAACCACAAAGAGACACAAAACAACCACAAAGAGACACAAAACAACCACAAAGAGACACAAAATGACCACAAAGAGACGCAAAACAACCACAAAGAGACACAAACAAACCTAAAAAGATGTGAAACAACCATCAAGAAACACAAGAAACACACAAAACAACCACAGAGATGCAAAACATAAACGGCTGCATAATGAGTGCAAACCAGTAGCTGAGCATTGTGTAGCTGTGATGTGTGTCCTTCAGTCTTTGTGTATTTGTCTTCTTCTCATCATCGCTTGGCGAGGAGTTAGCATGATAGCATGTATGTAGCATTCAAATACATATTTAAGACCCTTTTTACATGTTTTTTCATTTTCATGCGTGTCAGCTGGAGACGAACTCCTGGAGATAAAAGTCTCAAATATCTGAACACAACGTTAATGAACCAGTGAGCAACCGACGCTATGTCTGCTTTAATACTTCTGAAATCAAGGAGTCTACGAATGGTTCTTCATGATTGAAGAGGTTGTTACTGTGGGAGAAAGTGCACTGGCAGCTCCTGACATCCCATAAATGACAGAACTCTGCCAGCGGAGGAGACGCTGACTTCTCCAGCTCGTGTTTTATTTCACTTCAGCTTCTCCTTTTTCTTACTTTCTCCAGTTTTTCCATTAATGCAACATTCAGCTTACCAACAGCTTTTAGGGACTGAATTGAGTTGAATGATTGTTATTCTGTTCTGTTATCTCACAGCTTTCCCTCCACATTCCACGTTCACTGTTCACTCTAGTCTAGTAGCTGTGAAACACCCACATGTTAGCTATTATAAGCTGCTTTATTGTCATTAGACAAAACAATGAACTTACAAGGAATGCAACACAACCAATCAGTCAACTGTCAGCTCTGGATTCTAATGAGCACTTGAATGCACCAATGATTTTACATTTACATACAACACTGTGTTGCTCTGGATGTCAGTCGGTCTTGACCCAAGTGAACCCACAACTATCGGATGAGTTGGACTGAAATGTGGTATAAGTGTGCGTGGTCCTCAGAGGATACATCGTGTGAAGTTTGATGATCTTCTAACTTCTAATCAATCATTTATTTTTAAAACACTTGAAAACTTCTGGCGGATCCAACATGAAGTGTTATTAATCTTTAGCCAGCATGTGTGGAGGCTGGAGCTCTGAACTCTCCTGTGAAAGACGGACTACAGAAGTCCAGAGGCCATAAAAACAAACTTCTGAGGGACAGCTGTTGGACGTCTCAGCAGGAGGTCGGAGGAGGAAGGAGAGCGTGGAGATTAAAAAGCATCTTTCAACGCTTCGTTCAGCAGCAGCCACAGAGCCGTTAGAGAGGACGAAGGGTTTGAGTTTCAGTCTGTGTCCTGCAGGAGAACCACAGCGAGGACAGGAGGAAGGAGGTGAAGACAAACCTGAGACGGAGGACGTCCGACAGACAAAGACAGGACCGAGGACAGATACGCTTTCTCTGCTCGATGACCTTTAGCAGGGCAGATGCAGAGTGATCTGTTCAATGAGCTGTGAGTCAGCAGCGTTTCCTCCACAAAGACTTTGGACTTAATGTCTCAGTGTGTTTGATGTACTCAACCTCCACATGCTGTGATTGAGCTAAAACATTTTCATTCATCTTCTCCTGAGGTTCTCCTGAGGTTCTCCTGAGGTTCTCCTGAGGGAATTATCTCTCTTTAGCTGCTGAATGCTTCACAGAGTTCACCAGCTGAGTCTGTTTGAGACTGAACCAGGAAGTGTTCCGGTTCCATCATCTGTGTGCACTTCAGTGGTTAATGTTTCGCTCCATGTGGCTTCTGTCCGGGTTCAACGTGTCGGTGAGTTTAGGAAGTATTAAGACTTAACACGACCTTCTGAGCCACTCAGCAGTTTGTTGATTTGGTTTCGAGGCTCCAGCACAAACCGTTTGTCTTATTTTAAAGTCCTGCTGCTCTTTATGCACCACGGGCTTCTTTACATCCATCGGCCCACAGAGTGAACCCAGTCACTCCGTCTCCAGCTCTGAATGAGGAAGACAATGCAAGACGTCAGTGATGCTGCAGCTGTTATCCACCAATGATGAAGTTGTTGAGGGGCGAGGTGCGTTCTGATTGGTTGAAGTAGTCACTGTGTCAGATTAGAGAGTTTTTAATCATTGCAGAAGCAACAGGCTTGATACTGGCTGTGTTGCGTTCAAGGAAATCAGAAACATAATGAAATACGCTCGAGCATGTCAGAGAAGAGGTTTTGAAGGTGTCGTGACTCTACGTTCCTTTGGCGATATAATATCATGATTTATTCATTCATTTCTAGTATTTTTACTTTTGTTTATTCTGGTACAAGTTAACAAACTGGTCGTCTGTTTAATTCACCTTTAATGCATAAATTAAACCTATTTTTATGAATTCTTCAGGGACACAAACACTTAAGACAAGCTGACAGACTCTGTTCATGAAGAGAACTTAATAAATAAAGACACAAAGGTGAGATAATGAACATTAAATCAAGAGTTTCTTGCTGCTTTCGTGCTGAAGAAAAGGAGCGTTTCCTACAGGTTGTTCAGCGTGAGAATGCTCAAGTTTTGCAAAGTGTCTCATGGATACAAGAGGATGAGCTGAAGGGAATCCTCCCTGAGGAGTGAACGCTCCGGCTCCGGTCGTTGGTCGACCTCAGCTCCTCCTCGTCCACGTTGAAGACGTGTCCGTCCTCCCGTCTCTCGCTGAGGTGAGCGTCGGTTTGGTCACATCGGGATGAGGTCGCTGCAGCAGATCATTCAGACAGACGAGCTGCTGATGAGCCCGGTGGCTGATGGGTAATAGAGGCCGTAGCGGCCGGCTGTGATCGATTGTCTCTGCTGGACGCCGGGGTCAGAGATTGAAGTCGGAGGTCGATGGTCCATCAGAGGAGCAAACTGAGAACGCTGTAATAGAATTCCTCCAAAAGAGAGAGCTTGATTTTCAGAGTGAGGATCAGTTTTATGACGCCGTTAGTCTCTAATGGAAGCAGCCAGCGAGACACTTCCTTCTATTACGAGTCATGAAGCGGAAAAGAGCTTTTATTCATCTTTAATGTTGTGTTAAATCTACATGCTTTAATCTTCATGCTTGGTCATTGGTGCTAAAGTTAAACATAAAAACCTGCAATAAACTCAGATAACCCTCAATAATATACAAAAAGAGAAGAAGACAGGCTCACTTTGTGCAGTTCAGTAAAAGACAATGAGAGGAAAAGACGAGTGAAGACGATAAATCGATTCACCGTCCAACTTTGTGGAAAGAATTCAAATTTGAAGTGTCTGAGCAAGACGCTGAAGCCAGGGATGGGTTCAATGCAGAGGTCACATTATGTGTATATAATATATATATATATATATATATATATGTATATATGTATATGACAAATACAAACATCCTAACTTCCATCCTAACTTCAAACAAATTCAGCAAAATACAAAATGTATCACAAAATGTATTTCAAAAAAAGTTATCATAAAGAATATCAAACATTGTAAACATAGCAAATAACAATGTACTTATTTATTATATTACATTTTTGGGTAAATTATTTTTAAGCGAGTAATGAGCCAGAATTAACAGGCTTGAACCCCTGATGACAGATTAAATAAGTAAATAATAATGTAATTAAAATCCTGAAATCTGCTGCATCATCTTTTCTCTGTTTGTTTGTTTGCGGTTGTTGAGAAGCCTGACATTTGACCTCTGACCCAAAGAGCTGTTAACAAGGCCAGAGAAAGTGAGACATGTGAGAGTGAGACATGTGAGACATGTGAGAGTGAGACATGTGAGACAAGTGAGAGTGAGACATGTAAGACAAGTGAGACATGTGAGAGTGAGACATGTGAGAGTGAGCCATGTGAGATATGTGAGACATGTGAGAGTGAGACATGTGAGAGTGAGCCATGTGAGACATGTGAGAGTGAGACATGTAAGACAAGTGAGACATGTGAGAGTGAGACATGTGAGAGTGAGACAAGTGAGAGTGAGACATGTAAGACAAGTGAGACATGTGAGAGTGAGACATGTGAGAGTGGGACATGTGAGACATGTGAGAGTGAGACATGTGAGAGTGAGACATGTGAGATATGTGAGACATGTGAGAGTGAGACATGTGAGAGTGAGCCATGTGAGACATGTGAGAGTGAGACATGTGAGAGTGAGACATGTGAGAGTGAGACATGTGAGACAAGTGAGACATGTGAGAGTGAGCCATGTGAGACATGTGAGAGTGAGACATGTGAGACATGTGAGAGTGAGACATGTGAGAGTGAGCCATGTGAGACGTGAGAGTGAGACATGTGAGAGTGAGACATGTGAGACAAGTGAGACATGTGAGAGTGAGACATGTGAGAGTGAGACATGTGAGACAAGTGAGACATGTGAGAGTGAGACATGTGAGAGTGAGAAAAACCCGTCTAACTTTAGATCCTGACAGATGATCATTTTGTCTGAACAAATATATTAATATTTCAGTTTAAAACAAAAGTTAAAGAGAAGAGAGGTGACATTTAAGTTTTCTGAGTTAGTAACTCTAAAATCTTCTGACCTCGTTCCACTTTCATTCTTTTCAGCTAATTTCATTATCCGCTCATTAATTAAGGAAACAGGAAGTCGTCCCGTGAGATCGGAGCTTTAGAGGTTCATCACACTGTGAGTTCTCTTTGTGTCTCACTCTGCTGCAGTGGACAGAAACTCAAAGTAATATTATTCTAGAATATGTAAAAGAGCTAAATGTGAATCACATCGACGTCATCAGAGTGACTCGTCCTGAGTATCCGTCAGCTGTTCAGTGTTCAGGGTTCAGTGTTCAGTGTTCAGTGTTTAGTGTTTAGTGTTTAGTGTTCAGTGATCAGTGTTTAGTGTTTAGTGTTTAGTGTTTAGTGTTTAGTGTTTAGTGTTCAGTGATCAGTGTTCAGGTGAAGTGTTGAAGGTGACGTTATGTGTTATTTATTTCCTCCATGCAATCAGAGTTCAGTGTGTGAGCAGATAAATACTGATACTCTGCTGCTGTTTATTGGTCATTATTCTTTCTTCTGACGATCGATGTTCTTGTTATGAGTTCTAAACACTTTTAGTTTAATGTTTATAAGCACACAAATAATTCATTTTTCATTAACTGACCTTCTGTGGTAACATTTTTAAATAATACTTAAACAAATCTGAACAGCTTCCTGTATGCAGGTATTCAGCAGGAAGAGAAACGGCTGCACATTAAGTTCAAACACATTTGATTTCTTCCTCTGTGATGGAGCAGCGTCTCTGCTTTACGTAACGAGAGAACACAGTGATTACAATGACCCACAGTGAGATGACCCCAATCACAGCCATTCAGGAGAAGCAATTATAACGAGGTGCCAGACACACGGCTGTCATTTAAATACCAGCAAAATGACGTTTCCTTCTGAAGAGCACATCGCTGCATCGTCTGCATACAGACTGACTCCACAGATTAAACATCACGTCTAATGTTCCCGTAAACAGCGACAGCATTAGTGCCAGCTGGCTTTGCTGTCGTGATGTCACGTGACATCCCGGTGAAGGTCCTCTGTGTATGATGGGATGTGATCAGGTTGCCATGGTTACTGACAGACTGGCATGGCAGGTGAGAGGATGTGAATTCTGCCTGATTGATATTTCAGCCGTTGACGGGCTCCCGGGACGACGTTTGGTTCAGTTACGCTCGGGGATTGAAAGCACCGCTCGTGACTTTACAATTTACACAAATCCATAATTCAGTGGCGTATGAAGCGAGGAAGCAGCCTGAGTGACAGCCGCCCATTGACCTCCATGTACGACCGCCAACATGAATAACGACCCGACGGATCGTCTTCATTAGTGTTGGTGACTTTATCTCAGCTCACCTGCACAGATACATGAGCTGCTTCTGAAACAGGAAGTCACAGAAACAGTAACTTCCTGTTAGATCTGATCTGTAGGCTGCTTGTAGTTTACAGACTTCTGTCGGATTCATTCACGTGTGTGTAAATATATATTTATGTGTCTGCATTGAATGCTATCCTTTGTTCTTTATGTCTGTGAAACACTTTGATGCTCGTTTTGATGTGTATTGTATAAATAAGCTTTATTATTATTATTATCAATCACACAAGATGTGTATTTAGATTAAACCTTTGTTACACATCATGAGACCAACAGCCAACAATAGAGCGTTACATTTTACAATGACACAGAAAATTAGATTTTCTACAAAACGTGTTTGATGTCAAATCTAAGAGCCAATCAGCTCTTTGATCAGGAGACAGCCAGGCGTTTCCCATCATGCCCTGGGGTCATGCAGCCTGGGGGAGAGTCACCCATGACCACGTGCTCATGACGTCAGAGCGAGTCGGGATCAAGTCGGACACTAATGGATTTCGGCGGTGCACATATTTTATATTTGCACCCTTTGTTGTCTTAGATTTGGTTATTTGCACTCTTCCCCAACTTTATATTGCAACTGTTGCACAAAAGAAGACAAACATGTTCATGATGAAGTTAAATGAAAAGCAGAACATCATGAAACCTCACAGGTTCTTAAAGCTTCTGGATAAACAGACCTTTAAAATACTATTAAGGGGAAATAATAGAAGTCATTTACAGCTACGAGTCTTTTGAGCGATGATGATGATGATGATGATGATGATGCAAATACAACCTCTAACTCTCACAATATGTTTCCTGCAGAGAGAGAGAAACTATCTGTGGCAGTTGAGCTGAGTCAGTCCTGAATCTGCAGAGTCACTTCCTGTCCAGACCGGCCCGTCCTCACCACATGAACCCGGAGCTGGCACCGGGGCACCGAGTGTCCGTCCAGCCGTGATGTAACCGCCGGCCTGCTGCCAACCAGAGAGCCCTGAGTTCAATGTCTAACAGCAACATGTTTCAATGTGTTGACATGAAGAACTCAAAGGTGTGTGAGTCGAGTCCTGAAGAGGTTAGCATAGATGCTAGGATAGCATCAGTTTCATCAGAATGTCTTCATTGAAAGAAAAGCAAAGAAACTGAAGGCTTTTACATGGAAAACACATTTCTATCTCTTCTCCCAATTGGCTTCTAAGAGTTTGATTGACAGCTGGTTCATCCAATCACAAGTATGTGTGGCTGTTCTGTGAGGTAAGATGAACGGAGTCTGGTAGGAGGTACAGCTTCAGGTCTGTCATTCAGGTCTTCTTTTAGGTTTGCAGAAACTTAGAATGCAAACACGTCAAAAAATCACTAAAAGCATTAAACTGACGGCTGCTCCTGAAGGCAACACTTTTACTAACGTATCTCACATTAAAGTTCTTCTGTTTGACGGACATCATTATGAGAGAATGATAAAACATCACACGTGTTCATTTACTTTTCTTTATTTTACTTTTAATTTGAAAAGACCTCATTGAGCAAATCTCCCTGAAACCAAACCTGCAGAATTCAGAGGAAACTTTGTATTAAAGTCTGGAAAGAACTTCAAAAACTCCGGCTGTTAGATGAGCAGAGCAGTAAAAAGCACGAGTAGAACGTCTCAGGACTCGGTACAGCAAATGTTTTCGTTTGGTGGGTTGAAGTGGAAACGTGGTCTTGGCCGGCGGATCTGTTTTCTGATCCCAGCGTTCCCAGAGCGCCACCGCCCCAGAATGATTGATGGAGCTATTCTTATTATTATGACCCGTTACGTAAAAACACCGTCAGACCCTAAAAATAAGAGCAGGCTTTTCAGGACACTCATTGTTTGCTTTAGTACCGGACCAGGAACACTTCCCCCCCACACTGAATTAGTCGCATTAGCGCCGGCCGTGGGCTGCTGTGGATAAAAGTTATTGATGTGCGTCCGTTGTGGACCGGAGGACAAGGGGGGGGGGGGGGGGGGGGGGGTATCAGTGAGCAGAAATAGAAACAGAGCTTTCCAGGAAAATATGAACACATGTGGCTGAGTTCACATCGTCTGCTGGATGAAGATGGATAGATAAAACAGGGCTGTCTGCGTGGGTAGAAAATGCGTAAATATTGTTGAGATTGGTGCGAAAAAAAGGAAAAAAGGGCTCTTTTACTCAAAAAGTAGAAAGCCTACAACACCCAGAATGCACTGGGGTCATTGCCACCAGCTCCGCTCCTATTGGATAACCTTGACCAGAGCTTCAACCTCCGGTTCTTTAAGTGAAGCCAAAGCTTCACGTGTTAAAGCTGCATTCTCTCTAGTGACCACCAGGGGGCGACTCCTCTGGTTGTATAGAAGTCTATGAGAAAATGACTCTACTTCTCTCTTGATTTATTACCTCAGTAAACATTGTAAACATGAGTTTATGGTCTCAGTCTCTAGTTTCAAGTCTTCTTCAATACAGCATGATGTTCATTTAGTAAATGATGGTCCATTTAGAGTCACACAGACCATAAAGCAGGGGATGCTATAACAGAACTCCTAAACTTTCCTTTAAGAAGCCGGACGTTTGTCGGATTAATGTGACATTAAAGTTGTAATGAGACTGTGAGAACACCTCATCACAGTCCAACAGAATAACTGTGTGTGTGTGTGTGTGTGTGTGTGTGTGTGTGAGTGTGTGTTGGAGGCGATGAGCTCACAGGAAACAGGAAATGAAGTCGTGCCATGAGGTCGTCTACAGGCGGCTGAAGTCGGTTTCATGAGTCAGACTCTAAGTGACGATGAGACGAACACACAGAGACGTTTTAAAATGAGTTTAGAATAGTTTTAATTCATAATTATTGTTAAAAACTTCACCAGGTTTAAACACCAACAAGTGTCTTTTCTCTGCTCAAACGAACTCAATGTGTTTTTTACATTTTTTAGGAAAATATATTTATTCCTTGAAACAGTTTAAATGTAACACAGCGAGCACTAAGACCTCCTCGGTCCCACAAGTAACTCCTGAACTAAAACCTGAAGAATCATAAACGTTTGTTTATTTCCTGTAATAATGCAGAATCTATTGGAGGAATCTGATTGGCTGTTAGTGGAGGGAACCGTGATGACGACTTCCTGTTGGACTGCAGAAGTTCATCATCTGCAGCTTCTCTCTTTGGTAGTTTATATATTTATGTGTGTTGTGTTTCATGTTTTATATTATTTATTATGAATCATTTTGTGACTTTCTGCTCATGAATAAAATACTTTAGTTTAATAAAATAAAATTAATTTTTTGCATATTTATTTGTAGAAATAAACACATCCTGTAGTTTTCAGAGTATTTTGAGTTTCTTTAAATGAAGTTTTTCTGAGAAATGAATCTGAATAAAGTGACACAAAGTCATCTCATCGTGTGTTTAACAGTATGATGAATGTTCATTTCATCTACAATAACACAGCGTGTAGAAGAAGAGGTTGTCTGTATATTGAATGTTTTTATTAACTTCCTGTTATGAAGACGATGTATTCTGTTCTCTGCTTCATTCAGTCTGAAGCTTTCCTGTTTCATATTCTCTCAATGATCCTCTCCGTTTCTTCTTCTTCTCTGTTTTTTCTTTCTGTTCATGTCATCTCTTGTGTTTTGTTGTATTTTCCCCTCGCAGCTCCCTCGAGACCTTCATGGGAAAAGAGACTTTGGGCCCCGAGAGGAATCCTGCTATTCCAGGAGAACACGTCACCGCTTTGAGCTGCAGCCCGGAAACTCTTTTCCAGCATCAGCTCCTCTCTCTCTCTCTCTCTCTCTCTCTCTCTGTCTGTCTCCCTCTCTCTCTGTCTGTCTCTCTTTCTCTCTCTCTCTCTCTCTGTCTCTCTCTCTCCCTCTCTCCCCCCCCTCTCTCTGTCTCTCTCTCTCCCTCTCTCTCCCCCCCCCCCCTCTCTCTGTCTCTCTCTCTCCCTCTCCCCCCCCCCCTCTCTCTGTCTCTCTCTCTCCCTCTCTCTCCCCCCCCCCCTCTCTCTCTCTCGACTTGTTGCACAGCGCAGCAGTGTTGACCTTCCATCCACAGACGTGTTGCTGTAAAAACAAACTCTCCGCACATTCACACCAGGAGAAGAATAAAGCTGTTTCGTGCACAATGCAACATGCATTCAGCACGAGAGAGAGAGAGAGAGAGAGAGAGAGAGAGAGAGAGAGAGAGAGAGAGAGAGAGAGAGAGAGAGTCGTGCACAACTTGTGGAGCAGCTGAGCCGCGTTCAGGGCTCGAACGTCAGCAAGCTTTCGTCTTGAAGCGGCTGCAGCGTCACATCGCAGAGCCTCTCCCCCCGCATGTGTGTCGTTTGTGGGTGAAAGGATGAGTGGATGAGGACAGACCCTGAGCCACAGGTATTCATCCGGGATCAGATGTAGATGTCTTGCATGAGACTGCTTTTTGCACGACATTCCTCGCGCTTTACGCCTTTAAACTCTCCTCGTTCTGCATGCTCGTATTTTGCAAACATCTCGTCACCAGAAACAGCAGCTCAGGTGGTAACCTTGAGCCTGTGCCACGCTGGAGACAACAGGTTCATTACGCACGACTCCCGCTGTGCACGCGCAGTCTCCACATTCCTGATGTCGTCTCCTCAAATCGAGATGATTTCGTGCATGTTTGGTGTCAAATATCTGGATCGGATTCATTAGGAGCATATGTGAGCGTGCGTGTGTGTGTTTTTATCCCCCCCACCTTCCTCAGTGGGAGAGCGTGCACACACACACACACACACACACGTCAGCTCGGGGAGGGCAAAGCCTGCTTAAGATGCAGCAAATGTGACAGCAGAGAGTCCAGACTACAGCGGCGCGTGGACGGGAAAGGTGAGCGTGGTGGCGGCAGCGGTGGGGGGGGGAAGAGGGCACACACAATGCCAGCGGAACCAGCTCACCCGCAGACGTGACGCTGACACACCGAGCAGACAAAGAGGAGGAAGACGCTCAGCTGGTTCCCAAAATACGCGCGGAGGAGTCGGAGGGGGGACCGAGAGGACCGAGGAGCGGGAAGAGACGCCCTTGTCTGTGGAGGGGGGTGGGGGTGAAACATGACAGTGGTGCTCGGAGAGAACCTGGATGAGACTGTGGCACTGGCCGCGCTGTCCGCGCAGGATGTGTACGACCCGGAGCGAGCCGAGAACCAGGACTGCTGCGAGCGGGTGGTGGTCAACATCTCCGGGCTGCGCTTCGAGACGCAGCTGAAGACGCTCGCCCAGTTCCCCTCCACGCTGCTGGGGGACCCGCGCAAGAGGATGCGCTTCTTCGACCCGCTGAGGAACGAGTACTTCTTCGACCGGAACAGACCCAGCTTCGACGCCATCCTCTACTACTACCAGTCCGGGGGCAGGCTCCGGAGACCCGTCAACGTGCCCGTGGACATCTTCATGGAGGAGATTAAATTTTACGAGCTCGGGGAGGAGGTGATCGAGAATTTTAAGGAGGACGAGGGGTTCATTAAGGAGGAGGAGCGCCCGCTGCCCGAGAACGAGTTCCAGCGGCAGGTCTGGCTCCTGTTCGAGTACCCGGAGAGCTCCGGACCCGCCAGGGGGATCGCCATAGTCTCCGTGCTGGTCATCCTCATCTCCATCGTGATCTTCTGCTTGGAGACTTTACCGGAGTTCAGAGAGGACGCCCGGACGTTCGACGAGCAGCCGGCGGGGAACGGAACCGCGCGCGCAAAGAAGCCGAACCCGTTCACGGACCCGTTCTTCATCGTGGAGACGCTCTGCATCATCTGGTTCTCCTTCGAGCTGCTGGTCCGGTTCCTCGCGTGCCCGAGCAAGCCCGCGTTCTTCAAGAACATCATGAACACCATCGACATCGTGGCCATCATGCCGTACTTCATCACGCTGGGGCTGGAGCTCGCGGAGCACCAGGGGAACGGGCAGCAGGCCATGTCCCTGGCCATCCTCCGGGTCATCCGCCTGGTGCGGGTCTTCCGCATCTTCAAGCTCTCCAGACACTCCAAGGGGCTCCAGATCCTCGGGCAGACCCTCAAAGCCAGCATGCGGGAGCTGGGCCTCCTCATCTTCTTCCTCTTCATCGGCGTCATCCTCTTCTCCAGCGCGGTCTACTTTGCGGAGACCGACGACCCGCACTCGGGCTTCAGCAGCATCCCGGACGCGTTCTGGTGGGCCGTGGTGTCCATGACCACCGTGGGCTACGGGGACATGTGTCCCGTGACCATCGGGGGGAAGATCGTGGGCTCGCTGTGCGCCATCGCCGGCGTGCTCACCATCGCGCTGCCGGTGCCCGTCATCGTGTCCAACTTCAACTACTTCTACCACCGCGAGACGGAGCACGAGGAGCAGTTCCAGTACACGCACGTGACCTGCGGCCAGCAGCAGCTGCAGTTCGGGGAGTTCGAGCAGAGCGACAGCAAACCGTCTCTGTGCAAGTCCGACTTCTACCCGGGCAGCGAGGACGCGGACTCCATCAAGTACACCAACTGCAGCCCGCACAAAGCGTACACCGGGAAGCTCACCGACGTCTGACTCTCACCCGCGCGCGGTGACGCACCGGATGGCGCGTCCATCAGAAACACCTCGCGCTCCGGGTTGAGCTCCTTATTTTGCGCCCTCAGAGAGACTCATCCAAAACCACCAGGTGGATTATAAGAGAACCCGCATCCATCACATGAACCGGTCTTCCATTACGCGCCACGAGGAGAACGTTTAGAAAGGATTGTAGCACTTTATTATTATTATTATGATTAATATCATTAATAATGTTTCTCTTAGTAATTTATTGCCATAATAATGCAGGTTTAAAGTTTACATTTGCTTTTTATTCTGTCTGAAGCAGAGACAACACAGGACCAATTAGACACACACACACACACACACACACACACACACACACACACACACACACACACACACACACACACACACACACACACACATTAAACTCTATCCTATAAAACAGATGTTTTTAAATCATCACTTTGTGATGACATCAGGTGCAGCTTCTTCTGTTATTGTTCTTCCTGAACCACGAGCGCCACCGCGTGGACGACGAGCAGCGCTGCGTCTCCATCAATGGATGCAGTTTCTATAGCAACCTTCCAGACTCTTCTGCGTGTTGTCTGCCACGAGGACTGAGGAGAGCTGAGGAGGAACCTCCATGTTGTGGAAGCCTCCATGTTGTCTGACTTCACCAGCTGAACATTTAAACGTGATTTCATATTTACAGACAGTCACGTGACCTGTTGAGCTCTATTTCATTATCTGGTATTTTAGGATGAAATATGTTGAGACAATAACCAGAAACGTCCTTTAAAAGTTCACCAGAGACACAAGTTAAGCTTTTAAAATCATACGTGTTCAGTTAGAGGAAAAGATTTATAAAAGAAAGCAGATTATATTTTAGAGCTCGACTGATACAATATTTATATTTATTTACTTAATATCTCAGCTGATTTAGGTATTTGTGTAAACAAAGTGTTGTGAAACATTATTTATTATTTTATTATTTAAAAAAATGAAATTTTGAACAGCAAAGTTTACTAGAAATAACATTTTATTTACAAAACACAAAAAAACAAGTTTAGTCACTTTTTGTGGGTAAATACGGTAAAAAAGGACAAAATTTGAATCTTTCAACTGTTGTTCAAAATCAACTCTAACAGTTAAAAACAAAACAAACTTTTATTTCTGGGCTTTAGAAGGAACGCAGTGCATGTCTTTCATGCTCCACAGCAGCCGCTGTGAGATGAAAACAGCAAAACAATGAAAATTAACTTTTAAGCCAAAAAAAGAAATTCTTAAAATATAAAGAGAATTCGGCAAACACCCTCTGCTGAGAAGAAGATCATGTAAAATGATCAAAAGCTCCACAACAGCTACACCATCGATCTTTTATTTTGTGAAAAGCAAATCAAGCCTGAACGTGATCGATCAGACATCCCATCATTCTGTTCTGTCACGTGATGAAGAAAAGAACGATGAAGAGCGAATTTAAGGTTTTAAAATCACAAAACATCCAACAATCTAAAAAGAGAATTTTAAAACCACATAAACTCAGAGAGACGGCTTTTCAAAGTAAAACATTAGATTTTAGATCAGATTTTCAGTGACTTGAAATCATTTTTCACTGTTTTGCTTCCATGAGAGAAATCTCACTCTGAGGCCGACGTTTGTTCGTATCAGTCGAGCTCTGACGTTTCATCTTCATATTCACGGATCAAAGTGATCACTTCCTGTTGGAGGAAGAACTTTATTGATCGCACAGCGAATCAACAGGTCACGGCTGCGTTCACAGTTTACTCAACGAGCTCCGACGTCAAAGCGACTAAAACCTCAAGGAAAGAAAAAAAGTAATTTATGAACAAAGTGAAGGGAAATAAAAACGAGCTGTTGGATTATTAGCTGACGGATCGACGGACGGAGGCCTGATGGAGTTTAACTGCTGAGCCATCGACACACAGACGACCAACAGATCCGTAACACCGGAGGGCTGGTCGCACAGACAGGTGAGTTCATTCATGCTTTGTATGATGTCATGTACGTTATCTGCATCTGTTGAGGTTCATCGTGAGGGTTTGAGCTGATGTGGTTGGTTTGGTTGATTTGGTTGGTTTGGTTGGTTTGGTTGATTTGGTTGGTTTGGTTGATTTGGTTGGTTTGGTTGGTTTGGTTGATTTGGTTGGTTTGGTTGATTTGGTTGGTTTGGTTGGTTTGGTTGATTTGGTTGATTTGGTTGGTTTGGTTGGTTTGGTTGGTTTGGTTGATTTGGTTGGTTTGGTTGGTTTGGTTGATTTGGTTGGTTTGGTTGGTTTGGTTGATTTGGTTGGTTTGGTTGATTTGGTTGGTTTGGTTGGTTTGGTTGATTTGGTTGATTTGGTTGGTTTGGTTGGTTTGGTTGATTTGGTTGATTTGGTTGGTTTGGTTGGTTTGGTTGATTTGGTTGGTTTGGTTGGTTTGGTTGATTTGGTTGATTTGGTTGGTTTGGTTGATTTGGTTGGTTTGGTTGATTTGGTTGGTTTGGTTGGTTTGGTTGGTTTGGTTGATTTGGTTGGTTTGGTTGATTTGGTTGGTTTGGTTGATTTGGTTGGTTTGGTTGGTTTGGTTGGTTTGGTTGGTGCTGTTGGTCCTGTTGGCATCATTGCGCTGCATTAAAGGTGGTCATGTGTCTCCTTAAAGCTGCATTCATTGATTGTTGGCCACCAGGAGGCAGCAGCACCGCCTGAACACAGCTGAGCACATTGAACGGAGTTGTTGTTGTTTGTGTCAGCTGATGCAGAAGTCCAGTCTTCTGCTGCTCGTGGTCTCCACCACCTCCTGAGAGGACCATCGGGCTCTTTAGCTGCTAAACGCTCCATCGTTTCTCTCACTGACCCGTCTGCTGTTTGTAGTGAACGCTGAGTTTAAACTTCGACATATTCTCATCGTTTACTGTCGTTCAACCACAAAGACTCGTCTTCTACAACAGTAGAGCCAAACATCAGCTTCCTCTGCAGAATAAATAAACACATCTTCTTCATATCGACAGATGACTTCAGGAGGAGAGGTTCTTAGTTTAGTTTATTTATTTCACTCCTTAATCTTAATTCACTAAATATGATCAAACATTGAGCTCTGCTAGTAATTCATTCAGGATGAAGATGTGAAGATGACGAGTTGAGTCAAATGAAATGTGCTAATTAGTTCTTGTTGTTCTGGAATATTCTCTTCACCTGAAAGTATCTGATGAATAAAAACAATAATTCTACTGTACTAGAATTATTGATGTCATAAATATGAATAATCTGAAACTACAGTTCCACAACTACAATCATAACTCACTTAAATATTAATGATTAACTTAAACTTGAAATATGAGTCTACATTCTGCTTCACATTCAGCTTTTATTAGATATTATATAACATATAATATAATATATTGTTGCAACAAGTGAATGAAAAACACAGGATTCAAACTCATGAAGTGAATCCTGCTCTTTAACGAGTCCACTTATATTTATTCTAATGGTTTGAAAAAAAGACATTTACAATTATGATCAGATGAGAAACACAGAATAAGGATTATTTAACAAAAATAAGGTTTTATGACTCAATAACAAACAACAGGAGTAATAAACAAGATAAATATGTAAATATCAGTCACACAGCTGCAGTTCGGCGGTCGGCCTGCAGGGGGCAGCAGATGCTGCTGTGGATCCGCTTTAACACAGAACTCTTGAACATGAAGAGTTCTCAGAAACAAGAGGATTCAGAACAACTGAATGTGAAAGATTCACATTAAAGGTTTGTGTGTTCTGGATCTGTTTACTTCAGTTCAAAGACTTTCACAGCTCATCTCTCTATTGATGTCTTTGGTTTGTTCAGGCTGTGAAATGAATGAATTCATTGTTTTGATTGTAGAGTTGTGATTTTAGGATGAATATTAAGATAAACTGAGATATTAAGAGATCTGTCAAGAAAGAGAAGAGGTGTGATTCATATGTGTATATATATATATATATATTTATATACACATTATTCATTATTAGGTGGAAGGTTTCTACCTCGTACCGTGTCATTATTTTATTGATGCTCATCATCATTTCTTAATGAAACCACAGAACTAAAAACAAAACATTAAAAAAGTTTAAAGCTTCAAAATAAAAGTCAGTGTGAACATAAAAGAGCCAGATTTGAGCTTTTATTTTGACGGTGCAGACTTGAGCAGGTTTTGATTTTTGAGCAAGAATCCCGTTTTAAAATATTCTGTTTCTTCATGAAACTTTCCTTCTTTAAATAAACGTGATCAGCTTGTTTCTGTTGCATAGATACGAGTCCGCTGGACCTGGTTTAGAGGAATCCTGAACTTAAAATAAATCAGCTGATTTGTTGGAGGAACATTGAGAACTCTGAACGTCTGACATCTGTTCACTGATTCACTGCTTTGTCTCCACGAGTTCTTCTTCTTCTCTTGTAACGTTCCTCCTCCCGGCTGCTCCTGGTCTCACTAACGAGGCTGCTCCTGGTCTCACTAACGAGGCTGCTCCTGGTCTCACTAACGAGGCTGCTCCTGGTCTCACTAACGAGGCTGCTCCTGGTCTCACTAACGAGGCTGCTCCTGGTCTCACTAACGAGGCTGCTCCTGGTCTCACTAACGAGGACTCACTCAGGTGCTTTGAGTCGACCTCGTTAAGCTTCGTCTCTTATCAGTTTATCAGGAACACCAACATTCAACACGTTCAGTTACTGAAACTGTTTCAGACGAGTTGTGTGATCTGTGGAGGATCTGCAGCGGACGTCTGTACTGTGTGACAGGGTATTTGTACACACTATTAACATGTACTTATACTGCAACACTGGAACAGCTCTGTGTTATTAGACTTAAAGATATCAAATACAACTATAGAAGATAACTTATTTCATTGTATGTTTAAATATTGTTCTTTAATGAATATATTACTCTTTGAGTCTATAAAATGACAAACAGTCCAAAACACAAATGAATCCGCTTCACTGAGAAATAAAACGTGTAAATAAAGTAAAACATGTGTAATTTAAACTGAAAGTATTTTTAGAAACAATCACAATATAAAAGTCAATCTTCTTTGTGTGACATCATATTTAAATGTGTGTGATTCATAAAGACAACCTGACGGGTTCAGAGGCGTCACGTGACACGCTGGAGGTCAGAGGTCAGCGTTATTTAGGCTCTCATGTCACTTACACTTGATGAATCACAGACAGCAGAACCTCGAGCCGCTCGGCTCTAAACCGCCACCGACAGCAGCTGCTGACGGGACAACAACATCCACTCCGTCCGCACGCTGTTGTTGTTGTTGTTGTTGTGGTTGTGGTTGTTGTGGTTGTTGTTACTGTTGTTGTGGTGGTTGTGGTTGTTGTTGTTGTTGTGGTTGTTGTGGTTGTTGTTGTTGTTGTTGTGGTTGTTGTTGCGGTTGTTGTTGTTGTTGTTGTGGCTGTTGTTGCTGTTGTTGCGGTTGTTGCTGTTGTTGTTGTTGTGGTTGTTGCTGTTGTTGCTGTGGTTGCGGTTGTTGCGGTTGTTGCGGTTGTTGCTGTTGTTGTTGTGGTTGTTGTGGTTGTTGCTGTTGTTGCTGTTGTTGTGGTTGTTGTTGCTGTTGTTGTTATGGTTGTTGTTGTGGTTGTGGTTGTTGCTGTTGTTGCTGTGGTTGTTGTTGTGGTTGTGGTTGTTGTTGCTGTTGTTGTTGTGGTTGTTGTTGCTGTTGTTGCTGTTGTTGTTGTGGTTGTTGTTGTGAACAATGAATGCAGAGTTTTTTGGAGATTTGACTTTATTTTCTCAGACAGATGGAAGGTTGTTTCAGCTCCTCCTGCTGGTCGGAGACTGAAGTTTATCTTAAATGTTGAATTAGTTTTTATTGCTGCTTGTACATTTAAATAATAATAATAATAATAACTTTATTTACACAGCACCTTTAAAGACAGAGTCTACAAAGTGCTTTGACAGACAAAGCAGCAGGATTCTGCTCAACACGTGACATGAACAGAAGAAGTGAAGGTTCTGGATCTGTGAGACTTCAGCCTCATGTTGATCTCGTCTCTTCGTTCTGATCCGTTAGACGTGAACGCTGATGAAACCTTTCATCTGCAGAAGTGAAGCTCCACAAGCTGCTTGTTGTTACTGTGACCGGCTTCCTGCTTGTCTCTGCAGCTCATCACGTCTGCAGCTTTTATACTTATAATAATAATAATAACAATAATAATAGTTTCTCTGGAGGCTTGTTTCAGGTGTTTCACTCATTTTTATTTTAATGATAAAGATGGAAAGTTTGTGATTTCTGCTTCCCAAAGACTTGAAATGTGACACAAACAAATGTAATAACTGTTGTTGTTGTTGTTGTTGTTGTTGTTGTTGTTGGTCCTAAAGCACTCGTTGACCCTTTCACTTAGTTTGGTCCTCGCCTCCATCAGGACACAATAAACAGGAAGTGATGGCTCTGCTTCCTCAGCATGTGACTGTGACGGAGATGGCCTGGAGTGTGTGTGTGTGTGTGTGTGTGTGTGTGTGTGTGAGAGTCCATTGTGATCACATGTTCAAGTTTCTGATAAATAAAGTAGAACTGAAGTTTGAGTTGTGATTAACTGTAATTTATGACATAATAATAAATAAATCAAGTTTATTATAAAAGTATTTCACTAAACAGCAGATTTAGTCCCAAACAGATTCTTACAGATGTAGTTACACACACCCACACACACACACACACACACACACACACACACACACACACACACACACACACACACACACACACACACACACACACACACACACACACACACACACACACACACACACACACGTCTCCTCACGTCTTATAATACACACAGAGTGAAACCCTGCTGATCGTCTGAGTCTTTTGTTATCGGCTTCTTTTGTCTCTTTTAACAATCTTCGCTTGTGTTTCATTGAAACGTTGTTTTATAATTTAATACTTTACTTTATGTGACTTCTGGAACAACAGTGTTTGTTTCTTTTTGGTCTTCCAGATGAAGATCGATGAGCCGCTCGTCCACCTCGTCAAACCACAAGACTACGAGATCCCTGCTCCCCAAACCCCTCCTCCTCCTCCTCCTCCTCCTCTTCCTCCTCTTCCTCCTCCTCTTCCTCCTGCTGCTCCTCCTCCTCCTCCTCCTCTTCCTCCTCCTGCTCCTCCTCCTCCTCCTCTTCCTCCTCCTGCTCCTCTTCCTCTGATGAAGGTGAAACAAAACACTGACTCTCGTAGGAAACACGGGACGTCCTGACTGACTTCAGACGGACTCTGAGGTACGACAGACGTCACTCGAATCATCTGCTTCATGTATTTATAGTGAACGAGTCCAGATGTTCACGATCAAAGCAAAACATCTTAATGCTCATCTGGAGAGTCGAGCATGTAGACAGAAGAGGTGTGATGGGAACAACAACAACAACAACAACAACAACAACAACAACAACAACAACAACAACAACAACAACAACAACAACAGCAGCAGCAGCTCATGGAGTTTATTGAAATGATTGTGTGAACGGTGGAGTTAGTTGCTAAATCTATATTTTTTAAAGCATCATGCTGTTTTATATGGAGAGTAATTGGTTGATTATTTTGTAGATTTTCAACATGTTTGCTAAAGTTAGTTTTATTCTTTGTAAAAACAAAGCAGCTGTGATGAAACGTCTGCCTGCCGAAAACACTTTAACGAGACAAACATCTGCCCAACGAGAAGAATGTTCGTTTGCAAAACAAAGAAAAATCGATCGCAGACATTTGACATCTGATGTTCCTCCAATGATTCTAAATGATTCTAAATGATTCTAAATGATTCTAAATGATTCTAAATGATTCTGATTGTTTCTGATTGTTTCTGATTGTTTCTGATTGTGTTTTGTGTTTTGATCAGAATGCTGTATATCTGTTATTATTGCTAACATCTACCTCAGTGTCCGCTCATTACCCAGAAGCTTTAACACGATGACGCCGTCATCAGACTCTTTATTAACGCCTCTAATGATCCGCTGTGATTAAATCAACACAAACGCTCTAAAAACAGTTGAGTCCAAAAGAAGAAGCTAAAGATGTGAAAGCACACATTAATATCTGGTTGATTACTTTTAGTTAAACATCCAGCAGACTTCAGCAGCTCAGAACCCGACTTCACCATTTTCTTTGCACATTTGAATTTATTGGTGAAATTGATCAGAAGTGTGAGCGAGTGTGTGTGAATGGATTGTTGATTTAAGAGCAATAGAATGAACTGCAGAGGTTTCCTACCGCTGAATACATGGTGAGGATCAGCCGTCTTACAAAGAACGCTTCAGAGGTTTCTACACACAGACGATAAACACAGTCCGGACGTTTAATTACACTAAATTAATGAAATGTTTGGGAAGAACATGAATATTTTGGAAATCCCTCTGTCATCTCTCTTTAGCAGATTCAAATGAGAAGATGGGAACCAGTTTAATCTCTGTGCGTCCAGTACAGGGATAGTCTCCAGGTTGTGTTAGCTTAGCTTAGCTTAGCCTAGCACAAAGACTGGGAGCAGTGGGAAACTGTTAGCTTAAATACAACTTCCAACAACTCAAAGCTGTCTGGTTTACGTGGTTTTAGGGTGAGTTAGTGCCGGAGCTTTAATAAACGTTATGAAAGCGATGAGGTGCTCTGAGAATGTGGGATTTACAACAGAGAGGCGAAGGCTAGCTCCAGGATGCTACATTAGGAATCCCACCAACAAAGGCAACGAGTGCTAGCCAATCAGAGGCAGAGCACGGTGGGTCCATCAAGATGCCTTTAGCGTAGCTTTAGCGTAGCTTAGCAAAGAAGACTGGAAGCAAGGGGGAAATGCTAACCTGACCTAAGTCTGATTTACATGGTATTAGGTGTATATATATATATATATATATATATATATATATACACACAAATATGTAAAGGTGTAACGTTGTGTTTTTTTAGTTAGCATTGGAGCTACTTCTTAGCATGTTAGATGCTAGCCTCTCTGCTTTTGTTTTGGTCTCGACTACATTTAACAAGTTGTTGGAATCTAACACTTGTCCCCCTGCTTCCAGTCTTTGTGCTAAGCTAGGCTAAACACTATGTACCTGTACTGCAGATTATGAAAAACCAAACACGAACCAAAATGTTGACTTCCTTGTTCTCACCATCACAGCGTGTTCGTGCTACACGTTAAACTTTATGAACTCAAGTTGTAGTTCTGCTTCGCTCAGACGTTAGAAACAGCCGAGAGCGGCTTCTGTTTGACGGAGGCGCTGATGAGCTGTGACTCGGCATTAGTGGTGATGATTAATGAATTCTGCATATGTGCAGCAATAATCCGGTCCGTCCTTAAGGACTGAAGAGGACAGGTCCCCTCACATTCAGCAGCATGCAGAGGCTGCTGCTGCACGTTCTCATTGGTTATGAACACAAACATCGTCTCGTTTTCATGCAAAAATAAGAACAAAAGCAGTCGTGAGTTTTGTGCTCTGGGAACTTCAGTGTGGAAGCAAAATGCACTTTTGATTTCGTTCCTTCTTTTCTGTTTATTTCCAGTTATTGTCGCCATGTTTATTTTGACAATCTTCCATTGTGATCTATTTTTCTATAAAATAAATCTTTTATTCTGATCAGTTTCAATCTTCATGTGTTTCAGATCACAGCACATGCAGATGTGTCATTTTCTATTTCTTGTTTTATTCATAAACATGTAAACTGTGTGTGTGTACACGTGTGTGTGTGCGTGTGTACACGTGTGTGTGTGTTTAACTCTTTCGTTGGTTAGTGGAGAGGAAAGGACTTATTTTTCAACGTCCAACTGAAATCTAAATGCGTTTCTGTGTCTCCTCCGGCAGACATACGATGTTCAGCTTTGAGAAAAGACTCGTGAATAATCTACCTTTGATATCTTTAGCTCTTCATGATGCTGCCTGCTTAGATTTGTACTCATTCAACAGAAAATGATGACTTTGCAGGTTTAAAAGCTAATTATCATCCAGCAGGTAGACGTCTTCTCGAGGTTCATACTCGTCGATGTGAGCTCGGGTGTAACGCCGGTACACTACTGTAAATACACGGTACACTACTGTAAATACACTACATTCCAAAAAAATACTTTAACCCACAAAAAGAATATTGGAGCTTAAAGTTCAGCCTCTGATGGAGAGCAGTGAGCCGTCAGTGGCAGTTAGCATCGAACATTATTACAATCCAGATCATCCAGAGATGTCAGCGGCTTCCACCGTATAGATATCTGTGACAGACGACGTCTCTCAGTCGTGGTGACGTAGACTTTGTAGGCGTGGCCTGTTTGGCCTGCGTCACAGAGAGAGATTCCCGTTCATCAGCAGACGCTCACTGCAGAAGAAGAGATCCAGACTCAACAGTTAAACATCACGTATCGCGTGCTGCAGCCGGCATCGTTTGAAGTGAATAAGGTTGTGTCGTCTGCAAAAGGTTCAATCCTGAACGTGATGTTTTGCTGCAGTATCACTGATAGCTGCTGTTCTGCTGAGCTCTCAGTAATGTCGGGACTGTGTGATTACGGCAACTTAAATACTTGATTCCCTTAGTGTCTGACTGGAGAGTTCACCCCTGTTGCAAGAAGAAATGATGTCAGAAACATTGTTCTACATTTTGCCATTGAACATAAATATTGAGCAGAATTGTTCGATATCAACGTCCGAACCCGACCGATCCATGAAGGCTGCAGAAACTCTTTATCTACTTTATGTCTATGAATTTGTCAAAAATACTAAAAAATAAATGCTAATATGTCGATTTATATATGTGGCAATTTGTAACCATAAAAGAGCCGGTTCAGAAAGGTAAATAAAGAACCCAGGAATGAATCCACGGAATCAACAGAATGAAACCACGTTTGAAACCAAACCCACTGACATGAAGTTAAGTTCTGAAACGCTTCGTAGGTTTAGTTGCATATTAACTGTAGATGCGCTTAGAAACATGCAGGAACCACAATTATTCATCAATAAGCAATAATGCATGAAAAGAACAACATCATCATGATCGGTCTGCTTGTTGTTAATAGTGCCTTAATAAACAACCTGATTCAGTTAATAACACGTTAAAATGCATCTGTGTTGTAGAAGAGCAACGGTTTGTTTTTAGTGATCAATCGACTGCTGCACGTTATTCATGTGTTATAAATGAATGTATTGAATGTTCAGTCAGAAATCTCTCCGGAGCTCAAAGTTGACAAATCTGCTGATATTTATTCGGCCAATTATCTCGTTTAACAATTATATATATTTGGATATATTTGCTGTGAATCTACTTGTGTTTTAAAATCTTAATTATAATGTGTTATCGTGAGCACACGAGGTCCTCGTCTTGTTCTTCATGTCGTCACAATCTCCAGATCAACGCGTTAGAATAAACGCTGAGTCATCATCTGATCATATTCTGAGCCACAAACATCCTGAGGAAACAGGTAGAAAACATAATCTGTGATATTTTGGGATTTCAGACGTAAAACAATGTTTGCAATCGTGTCGACTTTGAGCTTCCTGATGAAGAACGCTGAACTTCCTCTTTGCTGACTCATCAAAGTAAATCTGTGTCTCATCCTCACATCTTCATACAATCTGATGTGTTTTTGATTTATTTTAGTCTGGCTGCTAAATTCTGACCAAAGTTAGTATTTAATGAAAACTCAGACGGAATGAAAACTGATTCAGAGGAAACTAAACTAAACTACACATTCCTGTGACTTTCTGTTGTCACGTTTAACTCATCAGTTCTGAATAAATAACTCAAGATCAGCATCTCTGAGCAGCTCTGGAAGAAGTTTAGAAACAGACAAAAGAAGAAGTGGATGATTCTCGTAGTCTTCTTGTGTTTGAGGTGTTTTCCTGCTCACAGCTGACACATCGTGACAAAAGCCTCTTCCTGTCTGCAAAACCTCAACTTGTGTCGTCGGTGTTTTAATGAGTGTGTGTGTGTGTTTCCCGGTGTGCAGGTGTTAAACGACAGAAAGTCTTTCGCTGTGAACGTGTTGGACTGTAAACACACAACGAGTCATCCTCAGTAGTTGTGACTTCGTGTGTTGTGGCCTTTTCTTTCTCTTTAATGTGCTGCGATGTTGTAAATGATTTGTATGATATGATATCATGTATATTAAAGTGAACCAGGCTTTATGTTTAATAAATAAACGCTGTGCTCAAATGTAGAACACGCCCACTTTTCCTCTAAACGTGGTTCAGGTCTCAAACATTTTACTGCAGTAATACTTCATTAGAGACCTTAAAGGTGCAGGTCTGTGCCAGCTGCTTCCTCCTCTTGGGGGGTCCGGAGGAGTTCCCAGACCAGATGGGATCTTGTAATCCTCCATCATGGACGGATCTATCGCAGGGTTTCCTCACAGCTGCCCAGGACCCAGAAGAACCTCCTCAAACACATTCAAAATGAACAGATGCATTTTGAATAATTCAGTATTATAAACGACGCTTGTTAATTCCTTATAACACAAAGGGAAACAAGTATTCTTTGAAGAGTAGAGATACTATGAAATGAAATGCTTATTTGTTGAATATAAAGTCACTAAAACAGCAACGTGGTGCACGATCAGCACCACGGAGAGCGCCACACATCAGAGTCAGAGCTTCACGTGTTAAAGCTGCATTCTCTCTAGTGTCCACCAGGGGGCGACTCCTCTGGTTGTATAGAAGTCTATGAGAAAATGACTCTACTTCTCTCTTGATTTATTACCTCAGTAAACATTGTAAACATGAGTTTATGGTCTCAATCTCTAGTTTCAAGTCTTCTTCAATACAGCATGATGTTCATTTAGTGAATGATGGTCCATTCAGACTACGATACCTCGTATTAGCACAGAGACGGACGGAACTACGTGTACGCTGAGAGACGCGATCACTTTGTCTTCGTGTCTCTAAAAACTCCACATTAACGATCGACCTGCTTCCTGCTCCGGCTCGCCGCCTCATTGGACGTCGGACCGATCAGAGAGGAATCATGTGTTGATGAGGACGTGATGTCAGTCGTCTGCTGGACGTCTTCACGCTGTCATCGCACAGATGTTATTGTCCCGCTCGTCCCATTGATGTGCAGGAGATGTCACCGATGGGCGGATCAATGTCGGCCTGTGGAGTGTTTTTGGTGAACCGGCTGATTAATCAGTGAAGTTCACTGAAACAAAGGGTTTGATGAGGATCGGCTGAGGGTCCTGACCACCGTGAGCAGTGGACCCTGTGGGACCCGGCGCTGCTATTAGAACACTAATCTCTGCTCCATTACTGCTTCATCAGAGTTCTCTCGTCGCTCAGACCTCGGCTGGGATTAGCCTTTTAATCCCAGGACTTTCCCGTCCATTTGAAGACGGCCACTAGTCGCTAATCTGCTCGGCCTCGGCCGGAGTCGCCGGTCACGTGATCAGCAGGAACCCTTCCGCTCTCTTTTGCCTCAGAGGAAGCAACTCAAGAAGAATTCATTTCCCTTCATGTGTTCACTCAGAGAGGTATTATTGGCTGCAGAACGACATGTTAGCAAATGACATAACAAAGCAAAATAAATAAAAACAATAGTTTGACACAATGAGACACTAGAAGATGTTTGGACTAAAAGCTGAGAAATAGAAGGAAATAAAGGATTCAGAAGAATGTTCCATCGTCTTCATTCTGTGAACTCGTGGAACCTTTTAAACATTTTAAACACACAATCCTTGATCTAATAAAAAATCCTTTTTTATTAGATTTATTTGACAGAAAAGCTGAAGTTAGATTATTATTTGTTGGTTCATTGATATGCATTGTTATTGGAGACTTAATGTTATATCTTTATTCATATTCTGGTCTGAAGGCAAATTTCTCATTAATTTCATTTCTTTAATAACATTTGAGCAGTTCTGTTACATTATTCACATTAAAATACATCATATTATAATAACTCTGTTTATTTTCTGTTTGCACCATTTTAAACCAGAAAATAAATCAGATTTCATGTTTATGAACATTCAAAATATTCACAGAAATAATAGATTTAAGATATAAAACACATGTTTCCTCCACAGCAGCAGCTTCTGATTCTCTGAACACAAAGTCATTCTTTATTCTTTATTTATTATTTATCATTCGTCGGGTCGAACCATCAGAGAAAAGAATCACGGGGGGCAAGAAATCACACAGCATGTCAGTCTGACACACACACACACACACACACACACACACACACACCCACACACACACACACAGAAACACAGACACCCACACACACACACCCACACACACAGAAACACAGACACAGACACACACACACACACACACACACACACACACACACACACACACACACACACACACCCACACACACAGAAACACAGACACAGACACACACACACACACACACACACACACACGCACAGAAACACAGACACAGACACACACACACACACACACACACACACACAGTTAAAACCAGCGACATGCTGCATGCTGGGATTCCCTGAAGGTTGTGTTTTTAACATTTACATGAAAAATGAAATAAAATATCAGAAGCAGGACAAAAGGAGCACGAGACAGACTTTACTGTTGAATATATTGATCTCACAGAGACGTGAACACAATGCAGCCGATTCTAGCATCAAATACACAATAAACACTGTAATTGTGTAATATATACGTATATATATTTATTTATTTTATACCTTTCTCTCATCTTTGCTTTTTTTGTAATTCGTTGGGATTCGGTCAGTACAACAGTCAGTGAACGCACCACCATTCAAACCCACTTCAGTACGTGACGGTCAGTGAACGCACCACCATTCAAACCCACTTCAGTACGTGACGGTCAGTGAACGCACCACCATTCAAACCCACTTCAGTACGTGACGGTCAGTGAACGCATCGCGCCGGTTTAAACGTGTGTTCGTGCGGTTTAAAGTCGCTACAACGTTCCAAGATGAGAGATGATCATCATTCCTTTATTCAGAACACATGAAGTCAAATGTTTCATTTATATTTTCCTAAACGTGAACTTTAAATAATGCATGGTGATTGATGAAGCCACTGGAGGGTTAAATGGATTTCTGCCTCGTGATCTTTTGTTTAATTCATATTTATTTCCTCCACAAAGACGTAAACGTTTCAGCCTGAGCTTCTGGAACAGACGGCGTTCCTCCTGCTGCTCCTCTTCCTCCGCAGCGTCCTACTAACATCTGACCTCTTTGTTATTCATCCTGCAGAGCTCCGTCCTGCTGCTGCACCGCTCGCTACTTCATGTTCCACCGACATCATTTATTCATGCAGCAGAGCTTTCTAACTCGCAGCAGAGAATCTGCTCACAGACCGAACGACGTCACCTCCTTCAGTGGAAGATGAAGATCTCTCTGCACTCAGCTGATGCTTCCGAGGGTTTGAAGACAATCAGCGGCTTCACTTTGGTCTGGAACGTCTGACTGTTTAACACATGAAGACTTCAGAGTCTATCTGGTCCAGATGTGGAGGAAGTATTCAGATCCTTCACCGCACTAGAAGTCCTGATACGTCACTGTGAACGTCCTCTGTTACAAACGTCAGAAGATACAAGTTAGAAAAGTCTCATCAAACCAAACTCCATTCAGAAAACCAGAAGTGTTTTAAACACACGACATGAAGCTGATGATTGTAGTGACAATAAGTGAACGCACCGTCGTTTAATACGCCACCATATCTGTATGAAAGAGTCAAATAGACATTTTCATACAACAGTGGAGCTTTAGAACAGGTTGAGGTGGTGAACGCTCCCGTTGTTCATCCTCTGGCGACCATGAATCTCCGCAGTGAAGTGTGTTGTGTGTTCTGAACCATGTTGTTGATTACAGACACTGTGAACTCCATCGTTTGTGTTGTATTGACGTTCCGTTTCCCTCCGGAGTCTCTGCAGTTATTTAAAGACACTCATCAGTCGTCGGCATAGAATCTCCTCTGACATCGAACGCGTCGCGCTGCGCTCCGACTCGCCGCCGTCTCAAAGTGTTCGCATCGATCGGCTCATTGACGACGCGTCGCGTCGGCGTCGATGTTATGATGATGGAGCTGCCGGTCTGGACATCGTGGTCGGCCCCGCGCTTCTTTATTTACCCTGAAGCTCGAGACCCGATCGTAAGTCAAACCGGCTCCTGTTCACAACGACCCGCAACCTCTGAACACACCGAACATCACTGCAACAATGAGGCCCATGAACAGCCAGGAAGACACAACAGTGCTGCATTTCTACACTATGTGCATGAACGTTAGACCAGCAGCTGTGATGTTTAAACCGCATCGGTTGAATACTTCCAATGCATACTTTGTGTGTACTTTGAGGATTTAAAGGTATATACACAAGGAGGCAGAGCAGAGTTAAATAATCTGGAGCTAAACACGAAACATCTTAAAGGGAATGTTGCAGATTGTCAACCGGCTTCTTATCGTCGCACCGCTGTGACCGATGTTCAAAGTGTCCCTTTAAGAGAACTTTGGTTCCTGGTGTTCTTCTTCTCCTCCTTCATCTTTTGGGACATGTTGCTGTGAATAATAATGAGGTCAGAGGTCAGGGTGAGCTCCCCGCTAACCATAAACACATAAAGGGACAATTTCACGTCTGTGTTTCCTGCTGATGAAGGTGATGACGGTCTAAATGATGTTTTTAGAGGTTTTGAATTATTTGATATTTCCCTCAAACCTCCAGCACACGGAAGTCTCCGAGGTCTTTGAGCCTTCGATCTCGGGTCTGATTTAGGTTTATGTTCATTGTTCATATATTATTACGTTACATTGTGAGTTATTCGTATGCTACATCGTTCAGTGGTGGGATGACTGACCAGGATGTGACCTTTGTTCTCAGATCCTTCTTCTTCCTCATGTTTCAACTTCTGACATGAATAAAGTCTTTTCAAAATAAACTTCTGTCTTCATAGGAAACAACGTAGTTAGCTTCAGAAACACATCGTAGAATAGTTCGGTTTTAGGAACAGATGGTGAAATATATGTCATGTTAGATTTGTGGTTAAACATGAACCTCAAGACACTTGTTTCCTTAACTTTCCCTCCATCATCATCATCATCATCATCATCATCATCATCATCATCATCATCATCATCAGCGCCGCTACGCTCCGTGTTCGTTACCCCCCCGCCTCATCACTCACCCCCTTTCCTCCCCCATCTGTCACTTCACCTCCCTCTCTCTCCTCGCCGGCTCTCCCGTGACGTGACTCTAATAATAGCTCCCTGAAGTCGGGCCCGGCAAACCCCCCAAGGGCCACGTGTTGGTCTTGAAGGGCACGGCATGAATCGGCCACGCTCTTTTGCCTGCATGCTACTGGGCTTAAAAATAGCTCAAGAGAAGGGGGGGGGGGGGTCATTATATAAGCTTCCTGTGTGTTTATGAATGACATGGGGGGGGGGGGGGGGGGGTTACTACATTCATAGTTCTCACTGCAGCTGCTGCTGTGAACACTCACTCATCCATGTGTGAACATGTTGAGATGTTACATGAATAGGAGATATAAATAGTGATCACTTCGACTGTAAGTTTCTTCCAAAAGCCGAGCTCAACACAACGAACAGCGTCCGACGTGACGAACGAAGACGAGTTGAATCATCTCGACACTAAATTACACACACAACAAGTTTCATGTTCTGGATTTTCTGCCCGTTCTCTCGTTTGTTTGTTGTGAGTTTTCCACGAATCTTACAGCTGTGAGCACTGACGGCAGCCATGTTGGTTGTTGTTTACGTTTGTTATGATGATTTTAGGGGGCGTGTCTTCGGAGGCATGCAAACTCATATTCCATTATTATTCTGAATCTGACAACATTCTGAATTTTGGATAGAAAAGGTACAAACACACAGATGAATGATTTTATTTTGAAGAGTTTTAAGGAACAGGCTGGTCTCATCCAGCGTTCGTAACCAAACCCCCAAAAAGTGAATGTGCCGTAATTCATAGATATCCGACAAAATCAAAACATTGATTGCTGTATTGAAGAAGACTTGAAACTAGAGATTGAGACCATAAACTCATGTTTACAATGTTTACTGAGGTAATAAATCAAGAGAGAAGTAGAGTCATTTTCTCATAGACTTCTATACAACCAGAGGAGTCGCCCCCTGGTGGACACTAGAGAGAATGCAGCTTTAACACGTGAAGCTTTGGCTTCACTTAAAGAACCGGAGGTTGTCTCCTGGTTGTATAATTTTAAAATCTAATGTTCTCTTGCTAGTTTCTCAAGATGACGAACCCCGCCTTGATTTACGTCATGTTGTTGGGCCTTCTTCTTCTTCTTCTTCTTCTTCTTCTTCTTCTTCTTCTTCTTCTTCTTCTTCTTCTTCAGTGGTTTAATAGATCTCTATGAACTTCTAATAATCACATAACGCTGGTGGATAGAAACAAGCTTTCATTCATAATTTCTTTTGCAGATTTTCTCAAAATGTTGAGATACATTTGGATTGAAACCTGACTGCTGAGATCCTCTATAAAAGCAGAATGAAGTGAACTGATGAATCCTCTATCAGAGCTTGAGTGTTTCCTCGTCTCCGTTAGGATTTAGCTCTGAACCAGCAGTGAATGAGTATTTTATGAAGCTGCATTTTTTCCATCATCTCTTCTGTCTCGTGAGGCTTTCAGGGGCGAAGTACGACTGAGGCGGAGATAAGAGGGATGTAGGACGAGCTGATGGCTGAGGGAGTAAAGGAGAGAGAGAGAGAGAGAGAGAGAGAGAGAGAGAGAGAGAGAGAGAGAGAGAGGAATAGAGGAAAGCTCAATGAGTATGTTGCTCCTGATTCAAGGAGGGAGAAGACGGGACTGAGTGCTGCCACGGGGGGAAGCATCGGCCTGCATAAAGGAGAAGCATCCCTCATCCTCCTCCCCCTCTTCCTGCTCTTCCTCCTCTTCCTCCTCCTCCTCCTCCTCCTCCTCCTCCCCTTCCAGAAAACACAAGAGTACAGAGCTCTCAGTAGGACTCTGGCCTAAAGAGGCCTGGAGATGTGCATCAATCTAAACTGAACTCATTATTAATTTAAAACTTTTTCTCCGTGGAAAAAAACTAAATCGGTATCTTTGTAATTACATTGACTCAAGTAGACGTAAAAGTACAACAGCTACCTGAAAACATGTTTTCAGCAGCCGCAACCTCTGGTTCTTTAAAGAGCAGCCAAAGCTTCACGTGTTAAAGCTGCATTCTCTCTAGTGTCCACCAGGGGGCGACTCCTCTGGTTGTATAGAAGTCTATGAGAAAATGACTCTACTTCTCTCTTGATTTATTACCTCAGTAAACATTGTAAACATGAGTTTATGGTCTCAATCTCTAGTTTCAAGTCTTCTTCAATACAGCATGATGTTCATTTAGTACATGATGGTCCATTTAAACTACGACACCTTGTATTAGTACACAGACCGTACAGAACTATGTGTAAATGTATGTGTACAAACCATAGACTGTCTATGAAACAAACAATAACGACGCTGCCGTGTTTACGTCTAGATGACGTTATGTTGAGTGTTGTTGGAGCTGCTACAATGTTAGCTTAGCCTAGCACCGATCGATCCCAGCTCCATTTCAGCTTCACTTTTATCCGTTTATTACAATTAAATCACAGCAAAATCGGTTTATTTTGGGTTGATACAGCCGTAGTAAACCATTTATTGGCCTCCAAAGTACCAAAGTCATCCTTCCTCACAAACAACAGCAGTCGGTGGTCGACTAACAAGGCTGCTTATGAAATAATACGAGTGAATTAGAACTAATCCTGGTCCACGCATACCGACCGACGCTTCAGGGAACAGGAGCTCAGCGACTGCAGAACAACAACCGGAGGACGAACGCTCTCCAAAGTTCAAGTGCACATTAAACTTTTCCACTTCCATTGAGGAGGGGTGTGTGGGGGGTTTGGGGGGGGGGGGGGGGGGTTTAGGCGCTGCTCTGTCTTCCATCTTCAGTTTCAGCGGCGGTGAAGCGTCCGTAACCCGACGCCGGGCCGGTTTTAGCAGCAGCAGCCTCTCCTTTGTGCCGGCTGGTATCACCTGACACCAGATAAAACAGCAGCGCCGCGTTTCAGGGAACGCCAACAGGGATGAAGTCATCCCAAGGTGCATCTGTGCGCTCGTGTCAATGTGTGAATGTGTGTGTTTGTTGACAAAGAGTTTCAGGCTTCCGTTCACAACAGAAGTGGCGTCCGGCTGCATTAATCCGCCCGGAGGCTGAAGTCAGCGTTGGGTTTTGACCTTTTTACAAACCTAGAAGTGTTTGTTTGTTTACCATAAGTCTGAAAAAGTGCAAGTCAATAAGAAAAATACCACAGAGGCACAGTCGCTCTGTCCAGTGGGCGGGGCTTAGTTTCGCTTCAACTGTTTCCAACATGGCGGCCGGTCACAAACTTTCTCCTTTTATATGTAAACAATGTTTCTGAAAACATTTGGAGGCAAACTGCCCCAGAGAGGAGAGGGATGCTAAGCTAACCCAGCTAGGATCTGAGGCTACTCCACTACCCAGCATACACCTGGCCGTCTGAAGTTCAGTGGCAGAAAATTAGATGTAAAGCAGCGGGAGCTCGGTGACTGTTGAGCCCACATCCTCACAGAGACCTGGATCCATGGTGGTCCAGGATCAAGCTGAACTTATCTAACCGCTTATCAAACTATTGAGTTATTTATTTCAGAGCGTCATGTGATCAGACCTCAGGAAGCCGTGTGTTCTGTAATCCCTCGTCTCTTACCCACAGGAGGTTTTGTTTTAGAATGAACTGGATTCTTCATTCAGAGAGAAAGTTTTTTGGTCGTTTGGTTTTTCAAACTAAATTTAGTTTTACAGGAATTCACGGCGCCGTGCAGCCACGCAGAGACTCGTCCAGCTGTCGGACGGTTGCAGTGACACGTTAACACCGTTACTACAAACATAGTTCAGTGAGTCAGACCGACACAAGCGCTGCTTTAACTTCACTTTAAACATCTTTTAGAACATTTATTATCACTGATATTCTGAATCAGCTTTATTGGACACACGTGTGAACACATACAAGGAGTTTGACTCCAGTTTTAGTTTTTTTTTTTGTTGATTTTATTTCTGTTTTCTAAATTCTATTTTCCTGCTCTTGTGTTTTATTTGACATGTTCGATCATTTCCATAGTTTTATTTTGGAAAAGCGCAACAAAAATAAGTCTTAATAACTAACTTACTTAATAATTAATTAGTTACCAAATCCACTTTTCCAGGTTTGATCTTTTTCAGTGTATTTGTACGCTCTCACTAGGGCGGCGGTTTGCCCTGCAATCTGCCTGTTAGGCAGAAAACCCTCCGGCGGGATTGAATGTTTTCTTTAAAAAATTGCCAAAACGACATCGTTTAACAGCCAGAAGCTGTAAAAAACGTAATTATCGTCAGAGTTTCATCTTTCCAACGGTCCTTGATCACATCATTATTTAGCGTTTAATGACTGTGTGTCATGTGTCAACATGTTAACCATTTAATAAAATCTGCACACAGTTCAATTTACAGGAGACTTTTATCACAATGTGCTTTTAAAAGAAAGTCTTACAGATCATAGAAATGTTTGAACAATAATCAACAGTCCGTTGATGAATGTGGCATCATCGTTGACAATAAAACATTCTCTCCATTCGTCTTTGTCTCTGTCTTTGTCTTTGTCCCGGATGTTTTGTCCCTTCAGTAGAACTTGGACCGGTTCCAGCTCTGCAGCCAGCTGATCCTCCAGCTCACTGCTGGTCTGGTCCATCTGCTGGGCCTCCAACGGCCTCCGACCTGCTGGAGAAAAATCAGACCGCCCAACGACACGACAGTGACACAAGAACCACGATAGTAATGACGTCACAACGAAGTCAAGAGGAAGAAGGTTTAGAGGTGAAGTTTGAAGACCCGGAGCTCTCCGTGGTGCTGAACTTTAAACGTCTTTGAAAACCGATTAGACTGGTCTTCCACATGTTCTGTGGTTATTGAAGTGAAAGCGTGTTAAAGATTTACATCGTATGTTGGGAACCAATGGAGCTGAGAGCCACAGACAGGAAGTGAGAACGTCTTGAGAGACGGACTTGTTGGTTTGGACTGAGACGGTCCACTGAGTCCACACATTCTTAGATATCCCACAAAATCAATTCTTATGTCATCCACGTAATGATAAACCAGGAAGTGTAAGTCAACATTGATTTATTTGTCACGTAACTTTTGTATTTCAGTAACGACAATAGACAAGCATATTTTCCTAAACCTAACTATGTTTGGTTGCCTCAACCTAAATTAAAGCACATTCTGTAGTTCTTTTAACCCAAACCGAAGTAGTTTCCTGTAAAGACTGAACTTTATTTTGAAAAGGCCGTATTCATGTAACGAGCAGAAATTGACACGTGTTGCTGGACTTTTGTAGGAAAATGCTCAAAAAGAGAAGAGTAACTGAGAGTGGACCCATATTTTACAATCTACACATCTTCTTAACGCTCTTTTCTCCGTCTCAGCGTCAAACGTTGGCAAACGACCAAGCGAACTCATTTTCATAATTCTAAAAATGTCTGTTGTAAATATCAAATTTTAACAAAACAACATATAAATACATTATGCATATATAACTCAATCTGCTTTCATCCATCGTTGCTCTAGAGCAGCTTTGTTTTGGGTCTTTGTAAAGGAAACGATAGAAACACATGATCATAAACTACTGACACACTATAATAACGGAGGAAACTTATGTTATAATAAATTCAAGCTGCTGCAGATTTTCTTCCACATTTCCAGGAAATATGTTAAATAGTTTAAAGCGTATTAAACAGTTTTTGTATCTCAGGTTTGAATGAATCGTTGAAAGAATCCGGCGCAGACAGAAGATCTTTGAGATCGTATCGTCTGGATAAAACTCAACCTCTAAACTTCTAGAAGGCGGATAACTTCAAGACTCCAGCGGATTTAAAACACAGATGACGTCAAATTAAACCTCAAAGTATTTCCATGATGGAGGGTTTTTCATAATTGATGCTAAATTCAGTAAATCCTTCACCGGTTATCTGAGTTATCAGCAGATTAATGTGAATGAAGGTCGACTTCAAACTGTTTCCTTTAAAATACACTTTAAATTCTGTCATAATGAACACTTAGATTACAGGAAGATGAATTATGTGTTTGTCTTTTCAAACAGTAAAGAGTTAAACTGAAGCAGAATGTTTGACAGGCGAGTAAACTTTATTCAGTAAAAATGATCTGCGAACATCTGAGGAACAAATAAAAACACAAAGTCAGTTCATTCATGTCAAAATACAAAAACATTGATGTTGGTAACTCATTTCTGCAGAGAAAAGAAGAAGAATGATTTTATATCACAGTTCTAACATATTTTATTCTTTTGTCTGTTTCTGAGAAGTTAGAGTTACAGTCTCATAATAACTATTTTGAGTCCTAAATCTTCCCTTTAGACGTATAAATATCATACTTTTAGGTCAACAGTTTAAATGACTATCTCATCATTATGTCATAATATTGACTCTCACTAGAGAAGATATCTTATAGCGGTGACTTCATATCTCATCATTTTGATTTCAATTGTTAAAACATTGCTGAATATATTTAAATTAGATTCAGAGTCGTATTTTTTCTTTTAATTTAGATTTATTATTTCACAACTTGACATCATTTATTACATTTTCTAGTATTTTGAAACATAATTAACTTATTAAATACATATAATTTAGATTAAGTGAGTCATAATTTGCAGTTACTATCTCGAAATTTTGATTTCATAATCTCACAATTTACATTTTTTAGAATTATTAGATTTTAATTTGGTATCTTGGGAGTTTCAGTCATCATTTTCATTTATTGTTTTATAATCTCGTTATTTTTCTTAATTAATAAACCGGAATTACTGGATTTAAAAGTCATTATATTGATTTAGTAAATATGTTTTCTTTAGAGTCAGAACTTGTTTTACTGATGATTTTAACTTATATGTTTAATATTTAGTGTTTCAGGCATTAAAGTGCAACATATTGATCTACTGTCTCTGATCTGAACTCGCTCTCATGTGGTTTTAACAAAGGAACCAAAAACAAATGAATAAATAAAATTTAAATAAATAAAAGAAAACCACTCACGCTGGGTTTTTGCCCCGTTACCATAGCAACACCGGGGATATTTACACCAACGTGCAGCACCGACTGTCGCAAACTGCTCAGCAGCCAATTAAGATGAAAAAACCCTCTCGAGCCGCTTCCTGCTGCAGATTCCTCCAGTCAGGAGCTCAGACCGGGAGGACCAGAACCAGCTGGTTACGTAACGGACCGGTGTGTGTGTGTGTGTGTGTGTGTGTGTGTGTGTGTGTGTGTGTGTGTGTGTGTGTGTGTGTGTGTATTAAATGCATTCATTTATAACCAGCTGGTTTAAACTAACGCGCGCTCTGGACCTGCTGCTGTCCGGTACCGGAGCTGGTTTTTATATCTCTTTTGCAGATACTGTGCTGTACAGTCTGTCTGCATTGCGTCGAAACCCCCCCCCCCCCCCCCCACCTCCTTCTCCTCCTCCTCCTCTCCCCTCACTCCCTCTCTCCTAACCCCTCCCTGCCCCCCCCCCCCCCCCTCTCTCTCTCTCTCTCCATGAAATCCTGCAATATGCTTCCAAACTACCAGAGACTCATCCTCCGTCTCGTGCGCCTTTAGTGCGGGATCTTAAGAACCGGTTTCTCCTTCAAAGCCTCCGCGTGGTTTTTATTTAGTATTTTTACCGCAGCATTAAAAAAAGAACAAGAGAGAGGGAGAGAGAGAGAGAGAGAGAGAGAGAGAGGGAGAGAGAGAGAGAGAGAGAGAGAGAGAGAGAGAGAGAGAGAGAGACGCGTTTCTGCTGATGCTGCAGTGTCCAGTCCTCCCAGTCCTCCCAGAACAGACTGGGAGCGCATCGATCCGGAATCTGATTATCTCCTTATTTCCCGTCATGCTTTTAATAAATTGTCAGTCAGGATTTTTGCAGCTGAGCGGTTCAGAACCGTCCTCGTCCTCCACCTGCTGCTGCAGCGGGCTGACAACCAACACCAAGAGGATCCGGATGTGGACCAAGACAACATAGTCTATCAATTTTTAAGAGATCCTGTAAAACGATATCAGCATTAAACCCCAAGTTGGGGGAAAAGGTGTGTGGAAGGGTGGGTGCTGGTGGTGCTGGTGGTGCTGGTGGGGGGGGGACCTGCCTCTCCATCTGCTGCTCTCCAAAACTCAAGGTACGTTTTTTAAATCCATCAGCTTCTCTGTTAATTTACATTTATTGATCTGTTGATTTGTATAAGTGTTTAAATGTGATGAGTGAGAAGAGAACTGCAGGTCCTGATGTGCGCAGAGAGAGAGAGAGAGAGAGAGAGAGAGAGAGAGAGAGAGAGAGAGAGAGAGAGAGAGAGAGAGAGAGAGCAGCAGGACTGCAAACTTGAATACTGATGTATGCGGTAAAAAAAAAAAAGAGCTACAGTGACTGCAGCACAGGGCTGCTGAAGTGTAGCACACGGTGGGTTTTATATCTGAGACGTTTGTCCGTCTTTGCAGGTGACGAAGCGTTCGATGAGGAGAAAGAAGACGACGGTGATGATGATGATGAAGGAGAGGGAGGCTCTGCACAGCTCGCGGCCTCAGTAGAGGCTTCTTCTCTTTCGACCTGCTGTCCTTCACCTTCACGCCGCTTCCTCTTCTTCCCGCCCACCACCACCGCCCGCCAGGAAGGATGACCGTGGTGTCCACGGAGAACATGGACGAGACCTCCACCCTGCCGGGCCACCCGCAGGACCTGTACCCGCCCGACGACGACCACGACGACCACGACTGCTGCGAGCGGGTGGTCATCAACATCTCGGGCTTGCGCTTCGAGACCCAGCTGAAGACGCTGGCCCAGTTCCCGGAGACCCTCCTCGGGAACCCCAAGAAGAGGATGCGCTACTTTGACCCTCTGCGAAACGAGTATTTCTTCGACCGGAATCGCCCGAGTTTCGACGCCATCCTGTACTACTACCAGTCCGGCGGGAGGCTGAGGCGGCCGGTCAACGTGCCACTGGATATGTTCTCGGAGGAGATAAAGTTTTACGAACTCGGCGCGGAGGCCATGGAGAAGTTTCGCGAGGACGAGGGATTTATCCGGGAGGAGGAGCGACCGTTGCCGGAGAAGGAGTTCCAGCGACAGATCTGGCTCCTCTTCGAGCATCCGGAGAGCTCGGGTCCCGCCCGGGGGATCGCCATCGTCTCGGTGATGGTTATCCTTATTTCAATAGTCATATTTTGTTTGGAGACGTTACCGGAGCTGAAGGAGGATCCCAACCAGCGGATGCGCGTCGTGGGGAACATCACGATTTACTACAAGCCGAACGTCCTCACAGACCCGTTCTTCGTGGTGGAGACGCTCTGCATCATCTGGTTTTCTTTTGAGTTGATAGTCCGGTTTTTCGCCTGTCCCAGCAAGGCGGCGTTCTTTAAAAACATGATGAACTCCATCGACATCGTGGCCATCATCCCGTACTTCATCACGCTCGGGACGGAGCTGGCCGACGACCAGGACAGCAAGGAGAGTAAGGGAGGAGGAGGGGAACAGGCCACGTCTCTGGCTATTCTCAGGGTAATCCGCCTGGTGAGGGTGTTCAGGATCTTTAAGCTGTCCCGGCACTCCAAGGGGCTCCAGATTTTGGGGCAAACTCTAAAGGCCAGCATGCGGGAGCTGGGCCTGCTCATCTTCTTCCTCTTCATCGGCGTGATTTTGTTCTCCAGCGCCGTCTACTTCGCCGAGGCCGAGGAGAAGGAGTCGTTCTTCACCAGCATCCCCGACGCCTTCTGGTGGGCCGTGGTGTCCATGACCACCGTGGGCTACGGGGACATGTACCCGGTGACCATCGGGGGGAAGATCGTGGGCTCGCTGTGCGCCATCGCCGGCGTGCTCACCATCGCGCTGCCGGTGCCCGTCATCGTGTCCAACTTCAACTACTTCTACCACCGCGAGACGGAGGGCGAGGAGCAGGCGCAGCTGCTCAACGTCAGCAACCAGAACTTGGCGTCGGACACCAACTCGAGCCGCCGCAGCTCGTCGGCGGTCAGCAAGTCGGAGTACATGGAGATAGACGAGGACATGAACAACAGCATCGATAACTTTAGGGAAGCGAACCTTAGGACTGCCAACTGCACGGCGCCCAGCCAGAACTGTGTGAACAAGGGGAAGCTGCTCACCGACGTGTGAGGCACCGACAAACCGACAACCGGCGCGTTCTGCGGCGGTGTAAATATTGTAGAAATATATAATATCTCGATGCTTTATCTCCATTGGTGCATTTTAATTCTTCTTCTTTTTTTTGCATTTTGATTCAGACACATGGTAAATTTACCAAAAAAAAGAAGGTAAAAAGGCTGAGTTAGTTTATGAAAACACAACGACAGACTTGTTTGGTAATCACACAGAGATCAGCTGGTGTCGGGGGGGAATGTTTCTTTGATATTTTAATCAGTCGTTTTATCAGACAGCAAAGAGTCTAACGAGAGACACAAGTCAGGATGTCTCGACTTCTTCTGCTTTGATCATTCCAAACTTACCAGCGTCTACCAGACAGGAAGTGACATCATGGAAGTTATTATCAAGTTGCACTATGGGAAATGTAGAAACATGTGTCTCTGCTCCAAAACTTGAGACAGAAGTCAAGATATTTTAGTCTCTGTTGCACCAATTTGTACCGTTCTTTTAAAAAATACATCTCTCGCACATTCTCAAACTTTGACAGAAGTGCAGCACTAAATTGATTTTGGGGAATTCTGTTAGTGCACAACTCTCTGCTCTCTTTGACGTCTCTGAAAAGCAATTTGTAGCTTCTTTCAGATCAATTTAGATCTCTTTAGATCGATCTTGCTTTTGGAGCTTTTCATGGATACAGACGGATGCACAAGAGCGTCATTTAAGAGCAAAGATTTAGTCAATTAAAGGGAGTTAATTTCTAAATAATAACTAAAAATAAGTTAAAAAAGATGACACAAGAGAATAATAAACAGTGCAGGATATGAATACAAAGTCCCACATTTAGTTGAAGAAAAGTTTCAGAGTTGAATATATAAATTAAACGAGGGAACAATTAACTCATCTGACACCAGAATTTACCCACAAACCTCCCGACACCGAGCTTTGTGCAAAAGACTCGACAACAAACAACAAAGCCCGGCTGAGATTTGAAGAACTTCCTCAGAGGACGTCACATTTCCGAGTGGATTACAGTGTTTGTTTTTTTTAAGCGGCACATCCAGGAACTTTTTATTTTTTTGGGGGAAAACTCAACGCCAGATGTTGACGGATGTTTTTTTCCAGGCACCTTATCAAGAACCAAACAGGAAGTGTGCCGAGCCTCGTGGAGGATTATCTGCACTGCTGCTGCTGCTACAGGTCGGCTGGAGGTTCCCTGTGTGACGCCATGCAACACTCCTTTATATAAAAAAAGCATGTGGAGACTCTTCTCTCTTATATCGGCATGCACAAGACCTTACCTCATTTTTACTTTTACATTTTCTTTTTTTTTGTCCCTCTCTCTCTTCTTTTCAAACCCTCATCTTCTCTTCCTGGAATTTTTTCTCTTCATTTGTTTTTCACCAAAAGTGCACTGGCTATTTATTATTATTATTTTTTAAATTTATTTTTAAAAGCATTTACGTGTTGAATGTTAACGCATTAAGGGAACAGGAACACTTCTTTTTCGAAGATCATGGCATGTCAAAAATACTAAAGCATTATGGCCTAATTAGCTATGGTATAGCTACGTATACTCAATGCATGACTACAGTATTAAATTGCTTGCAGTTGTGGAGGGACCTCGGGAGCTGGGGGATGATGATGATGATGATGATGATGATGATGATGATGATTCTCCTCATTGTTGTCACGCTAACGACGGGATACGGTGCATGACGGAGCTATAACTGCCGGAGGGGACAAATCTGCTAAAAAAAACAAAACAAGAAACAAAACGAAAGAGGCAACAACAAAAAAAAGAATCAGAAGAGAATATCTGATGAGCTCTTTAAAAAATGACACTTCAGAAATAACATCCTCCTTCTTCACTCATCGAAAGCTTTGATCTCTGATGGTGGAGAGCATGGGATCATTGTTTTATGTGATTTGTGACCCAATTTCTTTTCTTTCATGCATTTGACTTTTAAAAAACAGTTTGAAGAAGGGAAGCAGACATGTTTAAACAAATTTCATAGATTATATCTAAAATTAGTTTCTAGTGCCTTGAACCCCGTCTCATTATAGATTTGACTGAAGTGCCTCCCGATACGACAGAAAACAAAGCGCTCATACGTGCAGCTTAGCTTCTCCTGCCATGAAGCACGACTCCCTGCACACCTGGAAGAGACGAGCGTTAAACCCATGATGGTGAATTCATTCCTTAATCTGAGGCCAGAGCTCTGGGCCCACAGACGTTCGTCCTGGTTGATGACACACGGCTGCAGTACGATGACCAAGATGTTGAAGTACGGATTGTTTGCGTGGACATTACAGAGAAATTATGGTATTTATTTTATACATCTGCAGGTATTAGCATCCATAAAGGGATATTCCACTATTTAGTTTTATTAGTTCTTTATTCTCTAAATTGTGGCCGTAATGCAAATGAAACTACTCAAATGTGTGTTTTTAAATCCAAACGAAGGCTAACACGTAAATTAGCTCGGTGGATTAGCTAATGTACAGAGGGCTCTATTGATTGGTCGGTTTGTCGGCTAAAGAGCTAGCTGGTAGGTTAGCTAACTACCAAACCGCTAACCTTTCTCTCTGAGTTCATTAGCACATTTGATTAGCTATATTAGCTCCACGCATAGGGTCGTACTTAAGGGGCAACTAGACGGCTAACCAAGCTAGCCGTCTGGTTAGCTAGCTAGTAAACAACCGATCCACTTACAGTAAAACCGATTTGTCTGATTCCATGTATGTGAATCATAAGATCTAGCTCCTCGTCTGTGTACTCTGATTCAGATTAACACGGTTCTAAAAAGAAAGATTTAGAGGTTTAGATTTGCATATAAAGATTTGGGATTTATGTACAATTTAAGTTCATTCCTGAACCTCCAGGAGTTTCCCAAAAAGTGCAAAGTCAGCATGACTTATTCGTCCGAATGGCCACAATTATGGGAATAAGACTGAGGTTGAAAAATATTAGAATTCCCTCTAAAATAAAGCAAATCGGATGGAATATTGTTACCGATAAGGAATATCCGTTGTATAATGTGCGGTCATAAGTAACATGGAGTCATATTGTGAGGCTCATTACTTTCAATTTTCTACAAAAACAGATTTGCAGACATACCTGAATTTCAAGTGTGACAGGTTGCCAAAACCTCCACATCTCCCCAAAAACACCGAGGCCCCGCCCTCTTTACCGGCAGCTCTACGGCCCTGAATGCAGCACCGAGCATCTCAGAGGACTAAACCTGCCACCGCCAGAGAAGCCTGATGGAACACTGCCGTTCTCTGAACCCCGGGACCAAAAACAAGCTGCTGTACAATCCACCTGCCCCCCTTTTATAAAAGTCTGCTTCTGTAAACCTGAGAACAACGAGCCTTACATGTCCTCCATGTCCTCCTGGTGATAATTGCTTCAGGCTTACGTCGAGTCTTTAGAGGCAGCAGGTATCAGGGAGAAGTTAGGGAGGACGGAGAGCTCGGTTGTGGACGTTTTGCTGCAGAGAGATGAAGACGAATCCCTCTGCAGAGCACAACCTTACCGCGAGCATTAGTCACTCTGCATGCCAGCAAAATGGCGCTGCTGCTGCTGTTATGATTTTGAGGAGGGAGCACATGTCTGTGTGGTTACAGATCGATGAATGAATCTGTTAACATCATCCAGACGTAGAGGGAGAATCAGTGCGGACTTCGGTGTCACTCTGCTCGTGTTAATCCTCCCTGGTGCACATTTCCTCCTCCTCACTGTTGACGCAGGACTAAATATGTGAAGTTTGGCGACACTTAAATACCATTATGGACGTTATATTCAAAGTGTGAATCCTGCAGATTATTATAGAAGAAAACAGACCATATCAACAGCAATGTTGTGATGCTAAAGCTGATACAATACTTTCAGCCTCAGCCTCTGAAGCAGAAACACATACGATTGTAAAATTCTAGGATTTGTGTTGTGCAACAGAAATAATTAAGATTAAAACTTCTACACCGACACCGTTTACAACAACATAATATCCCATTTTGTCCCCAAAAAAGACAATATTCCTCATGTTTGCTTGGCTAATTAATATTCCTGTTGCTTAACCATCGCGGTCGCCGTGCCAGATTTACAAAACTATGTTCTAAAGGATTTTTCTGTTACAAGCTTTTCCAGGTACTACAGATGAAAAATAGCCTCTTGGCTAACTCTGGCGCATTTACAGGAATGTGTATTAATGTTCACCTTTTAAAGTCACCAATAAACCCCCAAACAACGCTGCCGTGCACAACAACCGACTCACACTGTAAAAAAACCCGATTGACCCGCATATTGTGAATGTGCTGTACATGTGTCCAAAGAAAGCTTCTTAAACTCTTATTTTAAAAATCCTAATTCAGAACATCCTAACAATATGTTGTGTTCATGTGACCATGATCACACTGAGAATGTTTCAGCAGCCTGTGGCTCAGAGTGAGAGAAGCGCTTTTTCGCCATTTTCGGTTCTCAAAACTGAAGCAAGTTTTATTTTCTTATTTTGGTGTCTGTTGCTGGACGCTTAGCGCCGTAACACTTGACCAACCGTCGTCTTCCTGATCAGCTGATGAGAGTTTTATTTCACTCAAACGGATCTTTTTGAAAACAAAACTGGTTACTTTGTATCCGTGTGGACGACGGCTGAAATACACCCAATCACCGTTTTCTTGTGTTTTTAAACCTTCTATTGTAAAATAACGCTCAGCAGCTTCTTCACCTCGTTGCCCGTCCACGTATATATGAGTCATTTTTCTATTCTAGAGTTTTTGCAACAGCGCTAAATGTCAAATTTGTATGAATAAAGAAATAATTAGCTGTTAGCTTCACTATTGTTTACTACAGACGTATAGACGGGGTCCCGGATCAAACATGAATATTGTCATGTTTTGAATTAAAGTGGGACATCAGTGTACACGCCGTCACGTCACCGCTTCACAACAATAACCCCCAAATTATTCACAACTTATTCTGAGAAAGAGACACATGTCGAGTGTTTCAGTGAGTCTCGCTCTGGTTCCGTTATGTTAATGAGGAAAGTTCAACTTTAAGCATCAACACTTAAATTCTGTTTGTTTGAAATCAACAGAAATGCAACTTTTTGTGGAGCAGCTTAACAGCAGAGCGTCTTCTGACTCAGTGGGTCGTCTTACATAACAGTCTGCAGGTCTTCTTTTTGAATGTTAAGTGAAATCAGCTGCTGCAGGATTTGGTTTTTGGATAACGAGTCTGCAGACTCATCGGACACATTTAAACTCTTTCATGCAACTCCAATAGTGTTGGAGCTGAACGTCCTCCTGCTCATCAACGCAGCTGCTCTCACTTCTGTTACCTGATCAGAGGAGAGTGGAAACACTCGGTTCTCTCTGTTTTAGTCTCACTGGTGACTTCTGGTTCACTTCATGATCCAATCAGGACTTTTATTATTCAGAGCTGCAGAAACATGCAACAAACCTGCAGATGAATACAAATACAACTCGTTCCCAAAGTGCTTTTGTGGGAAGTTGAAGCTCTTTAATCAGAATATAAATATATATTCCTCATCTTGTGCAATTTTCTCCGCATATTGTGTGGAAACGATTCGCTGTCACGAAGGATTATTTGTGCTTTCAAGGTGACGAAATGCACGAGTGGTATGAACGAGATAATAACTTCTATTGGAGGTTTATTGTTATTGTGCAGCAGCTGTGTGTCATCAACCGCTCAGTCTGAGGCTCGTTGAAGGTGTGAAGATAAAAAATCCCTTTAAACTAACGTTTCAGTCAAAATAACGAAATGCTACGAAGGTGCTACGTGTTAAACATGCAGTCGGTCCGAGGGAGCAAAATTTAAAAAAAAGAAGACGTCACACGCTTTTTATTTTTTAAAGGATGAAATCACATTAAACAAAAAAATAATATTACAACATGAGGGTAGCTGGTAGTCGTGTGTTTGTTCATTCACGTCGTGTTTTAGGCCAAAGTTGGACACATTTCTGCACCAGAAGGGACCAAGATGAAGTTTTGTAGTTTTTCATATCATCAGAGCAGCTGAACAGACGGATGACACGCGATGAATAAAAGTATTTTCTAGACTGGTTGGTCGTCACGTCTTTAATCTTTTTGTTTGATATGCAGTGAAGAGGACGACATGAGTTCATATCAGTTATTTTAAGCTTCAAACTGCCAAAAATGATGAAGAAGTTAATTACAGACGATCACATGACTGATGATCAGTGAGCTGCATATCAACCATTTCTGTTCAATTCTCTCATGATATTCTGTGACAGAAGCAGAGTTTCTCAACCTCTACAGGACATTCTTACAACTTTTTGTTGGATATTTATATTTATTTAAATCAGCGTTAATTGTAGAGCTTCAGATATTTGCGGGTTTCATCATTTAATCAACTTTAGATATTAAGATATTGAAACGTTCAGCTTTAAAGAACAGTTGGACTCTTTAAAGTAAATGTTCACATCCTTATCTGAATCAAGTCTGTTGATTTGTTGAGAAAAAAGGAAGTTTATTTTGAAAAAGTATTAATGATTACGTCTTTAATTATGTGAAAGTATCCAAAAGTTGCTGCTTTAGCAAACCGAATGCTAAGATTTATTAAGTTTTGTTAAGTAACATTACGCTACGTTTAAATTATGTTAAGCAACATTACGCTACGTTTAAATTATGTTAAGTAACATTACGCTACGTTTAAATTACGTTAAGTAACATTACGCTACGTTTAAGTTACGTTAAGCAACATTACGCTACGTTTAAGTTATGTTAAGCAACATTACTCTACGTTTAAGTTATGTTAAGCAACATTACGCTACGTTTAAATTATGTTAAGCAACATTACGCTACGTTTAAATTATGTTAAGTAACATTACGCTACGTTTAAGTTACGTTAAGCAACATTACGCTACATTTAAGTTACGTTAAGTAACATTACGCTACGTTTAAATTATGTTAAGTAACATTACGCTACGTTTAAATTACGTTAAGTAACATTACGCTACGTTTAAGTTACGTTAAGCAACATTACGCTACATTTAAGTTACGTTAAGTAACATTACTCTACGTTTAAGTTACGTTAAGTAACATTACGCTACGTTTAAGTTACGTTAAGTACCATTACGCTACGCTTATGTTACTTTACAAACTTCACAAGTTCAAGAACGAGCTTTGATTTAAAATTATTGATTTTTTCAGGTCCCAATATTTGACTAAAATGAAAACACATTTTCATACACTAGCAGTAAATGATATGTTCTGATCACAGAAATAGATCAGTTGTCCTTTTAAACATTTAAAAATAAAGACATTTGCACATCATCACTTCCCAGAGTTCCAGTGTGATGTGCTGAAGCTATTTTCTGCCGCTCAGAAATCCCGAAGGAGTCAGTTTACAAAGGCGCTAAAAATAAACCGGGTTGAGAAACTCTGCAATGTTTCACGACAGGAATGTCTGAGATTTAAAAAGCCATGACACGAGTGATGATGAAGATGGAGGTGAATGACTGAGACATGATGAAGTGCATGTTATTAACATTCACAAACTAACATTATTGATACTAATAAGAACTTTAATATTGTCTCTCTCTTACGGAGCTCATTTTAAAGCTGGAGGTGAATCAGGATCAACTCATTCATTTAGCAGTAAACATTGTGTTCCCTCTCGTTCAAACTAACAGTCACGAACCAACGTCTGGTCCGTGACATCATCTAAAAAGATAAATAATAACAATAATAACAATAAATGTACTCGTCGACCCTCCACTGAACCCTGCAGTCCGTCAGATCACGTCTCTTCTTGAGACTTCACTGGGTTCTTGCTGCAGCAACGTCTGTCTTTAGTCGGTGAGTCTGTGACCGATGCAAAGCACGACTCCTGTCCATGATCTCATCATATTACAACCGTTTCAATAAATTTTGAAAGATACGACTGTGCTGTTTGTTTTTATTACTGACGTATGACTCTAACTTCTTTCAAAGACTAAACTGTGTTGATTGAGAGGTTAACATGACGAACACAGAGCTTCCTCCTCGCTACACAATGTTTTATTGATGATCAATATAGATATATCTATATTTATTTAATTCATTTAAATTAGAATAGATTTATTTTATGTTCTTTCTTTGTTCTTTTATGAACATTAATAAATACTAATATAAGGAATATATTTTGCACTCTTCGGGCCTCATGAAGGGAATTGATTCTTTGACAAAAAATACTATTATCTCTTAAATATGTAACTTTATAGTCATATTCATATTATATAAAAGTTTGTTTTCTCATAAATTCTGAGTTTTACCTCTGAATCGTAAGCCCCTCCCTCATCTTAATGAAATATGAATCAACAAATGTATTTATTATTATTTAATAATTAAATACTTAATTTATTTTAACATACAATGGCCAGTATTACGTTGTAGTTACAGTATATATATATATATATATATATAGAATATAGACATGTTTCTATTTTCTGGTGTATTGATCGCTGGAGGTCGGCACAAGGTCAACACGAGCAAAGTCAAACTGAACGTTTAGAAGTGAACTCTGAAACAGAACGACTACGTCACCGCTCCACCGCATTCTACAGCTTCTTTACGTTACATTACATGAGATGTAATTAAATATAATATATTATAATATAAATAAGACAGAGAATAAAAACCAGAGGGGGAGTTAAGGAAATAAAATAAATGGAAAGGAAGTGAAGAAGAAGGTCAAGAAAAGGGCAAAAGAAAGAAGAGTAAGGAAAAAGGAAAAAGGGAGAGAAAAGGAGGGAAAGTGTGGCGGAGAAGGAAAGGAAATGAAAAACAAGAGGGAAGTTAATGAAAGTAAAGTTTAAGATAAGAAAAAATAATTAAAAGCAAATTGATAAAAGAAAAATTCAAAGTAAAGGAAGTTAGAGGAAAAGAAAGAAGGAAGAGAAGGAGATAAAATGATGGAAAAGAAAGTAAAATAAATGGAATGAAATGAAGGGAAACTGAAAGAAAGAGGAAACAAGTTAATGAAAGAAAAGGAAGTGAAAGGAAAAGGAAAGGACACATGAAGCAGGGGAAGCAAAGAGGGATAAAGTGAAAGCAAACAGAAAGTGAAGTGAAGGACGGACCGAATATAAAGTCTGTGAACACGGAGCTCTGTGGGCTGCAGAGAACCATCTGAGTCAGAGAGGAGTTCTATTCTCACTGAGCTAAGAATACCACTCGTCTGTAGCCGCTCCAACACCACAACCACACCAACACCAAGCTACACAACGAGCTACACACACAGCTACACAACGAGCTACACACACAGCTACACAACGAGCTACACAACGAGCTACACAACGAGCTACACATCCAGCTACACACCGAGCTACACAACGAGGCCCTCATGCTGCTTCACAACAAGCAGCTTCAGAGGTCTCCTCTTAAAACATTTACATATGAACTGTAACGCTCGGCTCTGATGTAACAACGTGTCTGATCAAAGCCGACAGGAAGTTCATGTACGGAAAGGTTTCACCGCGAAGGTGCACAAAGTGTATCTTCATACACGGTTTGTATGAGATACGTTATGACAAAGTTACTCCTCTTTGTCGGACGTTCAGCAACACCGGTTTGATTGTCAATGTCAAATTATCAAATGTCAACTTCTGCTCATTAAATACATACAGTTACCCTTTACCTCCAGTCTGTGTGCTAAGCTACGCTAAACATTAACATCTTCTCATTGAACCATAGCTTCCACCATTCCTACACGGTTTTTATAAGAAGCTTTTTTGTTGTTGTTGTTGTTGCATGAATCATACCGAGGTGAGAAAACCACTGCGGCATACAGTAAACGGCTGTGTTGAAAATGAGAAGAGCTGTTTATATATATATATATGTGTATGTTTATATATGTTTATATATATGTATATGTGTGGAGACAGAGAGAGGGAGCCCGGGGCAGAGGGCATGTTGGGTTAGTGTGGGTGGACGTAGAGGGAGATCCAGAGGAGAGAAAAAATAACAGAAACAAAGAAATAGAAGGAAACAGGGAGGAAGAGGAGGAGGAGGAGGAGGAGGAGGAGGAGGAGGAGGAGGAGGAGAGAGACAACCAGATACTGAAAGGTTTACTATTTGAGGAAAAAGTAAGATTGAAAAATAAAGATGAAGGGTTAGAGAGAAAATGTTGGACGCTAGAATCTGGATTTCAAACCAGGCCGGCGTTGCAGGTATTTACAGTTTCAAGGCCGCTGTTGGGATGTTGTCAGAACTCATCCGAGATGCTACGACATCAAGGTTTAGCTGAGCTAACGTTAGCTGCTCCGGCCCGGCTCTTTATGGCGTTTGAGGAAGTTCAAGCTTCAACCACACGGCCAACGTTAACAAAGACAGTTACATTCGCCCAATGGTTGGTGGATAGATGGACGGATGACTGAATGACTTAATGGATGGACGGATGTATCTCTGCAGCGCTGAGCTCTGCTTCATTATTGAGCGCCGCTCAGTCTCTCTATTGTTTGAGTGGAAATCTGCAGGCTGATCTCACTGAAACCTGAACAGCTGTGAATGTACAGAGCTCCTTCACTGCTGCCTTTATTTGGGGAAACTGATTCCAAGTAAGAAGAGAAAGAAAACAGAAGCCAAGAACTTCTCTACATATCTGTACATAAGTGTGCCAGTGAAACAATGGAGATAAAATCAAATCACATCTCACCTACTGGCTTATTGACGGACATTTTGAAGCCACGAGTTTGGCAATTTAGACGTTGCCGCTTTGGTTTTTGACCGTTGCCATTTGGATTTGGGCTCTAGACATCTTGTCTGTTTTTTGCAACCAGAAGCAGGGAATGCCCTAAAGCATCCCCTGCTTTATGGTCTGTTTGACTCTAAATGGACCATCATGTACTAAATGAACATCATGCTGTATTGAAGAAGACTTGAAACTAGAGATTGAGACCATAAACTCATGTTTACAATGTTTACTGAGGGAATAAATCAAGAGAGAAGTAGAGTCATTTTCTCATAGACTTCTATACCTGATTTACAAATCGGTTTGAGTGTGAAGATGAGATTTAATGATGAAGAAGAACAATAGAGAATATCACCAGATTTCTTGTTTAATGTGCAGCTTTACAGAGATACAAAACTGAGCTTTTGACCAGAATACAGTAAATCCTTTGCACACAGCTGAATTCACTGCAGTGACCTTGGAGAGCTGATGTAGAATGTGGGCGCACCGTTGGCACAAGCTGCAAAACACCCACTCACATCCACCCACATGCATCGTCTCTCTCTCTCTCTCTCTCTCTCTCTCTCTCTCTCTCTCTCTCTCTCTCTCTCTCTCTCTCTCTCTCTCTCTCTCTCTCTCTCTCTCTCTCATGCAGACATGGCTAACCTAATAGCCCGGCTGTCTCCTCGAGTTTCATTTTCCACTGGAGCGTTCCAGCTCTTACCTGAGCCGCCATCAATCTATTCAGGCAGAGGGGAGGAGAGCCGGAGGAGGTGGCCGGGACCAGAAGCTATAGAGGCTTCTTCCTTCAACACAAAGACTCCAGACGGTCTGAGAACAAACATTCGGCTCATTGGGTTTCATCTCTTCCTCTGCTGACACGGAGCTCTGACCAGCGTCCATATGTGCTCACAGCGTGGAGCGCAGACCACATGAGGAGACCAGAACCAGCACTAGATCTGTGAACAGTCGCTCCATCGTATGGTGCAGGTAGTGATGCACGTTTTAAATGATTTCTAATGGATAATGGAAGACTGTGACACCAAACATGACACGTTTATATTAAGATCATATAAGATAACTTTATTCTTGCATTTATGTACATATATGAACAATTAAGTGTGAAAGAAATAATACTGAAACATTGCTAAATAGAAACAAGAGTAAAGTAAATAAATAAAGGTAAAAAATTCAACTAAAATAGAAAAAAAGAAAAAGAGATACATTTAATTCAAAATGTCATAATTTATGAGCCAAAGATGAATTAGCGTGATACATCGTGACTTTTACACGTTTGTTTCTCCTCAATGTTGGTTTCTTTGAAGCGTGACGTGATCCAGATTAACCTTTATAAAGAAAACTAAAGTAATGTGTTGCTATCGACGTCCTTCCACCACTTATTCTCTACATCAGCTACATCCATCTGGCCCCAGGTCTTGGTGGTTAATATTAAACTATGGTAACGCAAATTCCTAATGCAGTTAGCTTTGTAGCAGATTTACGATTTATCGTACCTGCAGGTAGCTTGCTGCCAAAATTGGGGAATGTCATCTGGTTTGGTATCGCTCCCAATAAAATAAGAGAAACACAATGACGACAACCTCAACAACAAACTAAAAGACGATACAATAAATGGTCATCCAGCTGATGTGCACTTGTTAACGTTTCATGTTAGTTACGGAACAAGGTTAGCTACAACAGCTAATGTTAGCAACAAATTTGGGGTCCGATGAGTTTATGCTTTGAGTCGTTCGTTAGCCCCTTAGACCATCTCTTTGTGGATAGTTTAGTTGTGTGGAGTGGACGGGGCGCTAGAATAAGGGATATTCTTTATTTTTTGTGATGAAAAACAAATCTGATCTTTGAGCTTAATGCTAACATCAACATGTTTAGCAGGTATAATGTTCACCGTGTTAGCTTTGCGTGTTAGCATGCTAACGTTAGCCAACTATCAGTAAACCCAAGTCCAGCTGAGGCTGATTTACTGTCTTTAGTTCTGCAGGTGTTTGGTCATAAACCAAAGTGTCGGACACATTAACGTGTGTCAGGATCACTAAAGTTATTAAGGTTCATCCTCAGAGGAACATGAATGATGAGCTACCTTTCATCATAATCCATCCAATAGTTGTTGAGATTTGTCAGTAAAAATATCTGAAAAACCTGATGATGGCTCCAGAGGAAAAGTCAGGGGAATCATAAGAGTTTGTAGGGTTCATCTTCTGGAGACAAGGAATGTTTGTGCACAATCACATGACGATCCATCCAACAGTTGTTGAGATGTATTTAAGCCTGGACGACCCATATGAGCCTCGCAGCTAGCTACAAATGTAGATTTTTGCATAAACAGAGCATCATTTTGGGGACACTGCTGTTGGAGAACATACCAAGAAATGTAAATAAATAATGCATGAATAAATACATAAAGGCCCTTTCCGACATTTCCACACTTCATCAGGACCTATAGAAACCCGGTCGACCTCTTGCTCAGCGTGGTGGAAGAAGCTGCACTTAGTCCCGGTGTCCTGTTCCCGACTCATACGAGGTCATAAAATATTCACATCTGTACTTTCTTGAGGGTGCTGCCTCTACTGTACGAGCTGTCTGTGGGAAGAGAAGAGGACAACAGTATGAAAGCATCACTGAGTGTGTTTATTCCAGACGTCTACGCTTCCTTTCAGCCTCTCTTAGCTCCTAGTTTGGGTTTTTTTTGTTCGTGGCACATTTCCTGTCTGCTTCAGTCTCAGCTGTTCTCTGATTAGAGACATGAAGGAGCTGAAGAGACACAATGTCCCTTTAGGAGTCGGTGGAGACCAAACACAGCTAATAGAGAGAGAGGTGTCGGTTTGAGTGTTCAAATAAATGAAAACTGAGACACTCGAGCAGAAGAGGTGAAGTCACATGTGTGGTTATCTGTCAAACAATGCACACATTTCTCTGATTATTATGCTAATATGAAAACAAACAGACACGTTTTCTTCCTCCAGTCTGTCTCTCTGTCTCTGTCCATTGTCAGCCATGTAAAGAGGACCGGATCACTGTCTCCTCTTCCTCCTCCTCCTCCTCCTCTTCTTCCTCCTCCTCCTCTTCCTCCTCTTCCTCCTCCTCCTCCTCCTCCTCCTCCTCCTCCACACCATACTTTCTTGTTGAACTGTGCAGAGTTGTTTTTTTGATTTCATGAGAGCAGCAGGACTGAAGAACTACACCGTTCCTTCTCTCTTCCACCTGGAGAACAGCCCTCGACAGCACAATGAGAGTTCAGGCAGTTTGAACTCAGTAGGTGGTGCAAGTACGCAGTCACCAGCAGCACCTGCAGGTGTATGACGACTGTATCTGAGCAGCATCCCTTTGAATGTGTAGGATTCAGGTCTAAAGGTGTGTTCAGAGCAGAGACTGCTTATGAGAAGTGGACGTTTTGAAGCCTCCAGTTTGGTGATTCGTCCTTTGTTTTTGCAACCAGTGAATAGGAAACGCTTCTGTTCCTCTGAATACTATGATGTAGAATTTAAACCAAATAAAAATGATTTATTTTCAGATTCTCAGCATTTTGTCACGTTGATGCTTTTTTTTTTTTTTTTTTTAAATCAGCAGCGCTGCTCTCGTTTTTCATGCACTTATGTTCCCGTCTTCCAGGATAAATCTTTGTCTGGCGTGGCCTTAAAATAGCGACGCAAATGACACATTTATTTTTGACATTACCGCCGGTGATAAGCATGATGGGCTGTCGATGGGTCGCCTTAACGAAATGCACCGTCCCAAATCCCCTCTCAGCTGCACTAATCTGATGTGAGAAGAGAGAGGAGGCTGTTCGCCCAAAGACCAAACGCTCAGAAACAAGAGTTCAAACTACGGACGCAGACCAAGGCTGACGACGTCTGCCAATGCATGCTGGGATATGTAGTCCCTTTGCTCTTTATACTACATCACCTGTTGTGGCTCACAGTTAAGTGGTTATATACGAATTATTATACTTATAATTATACTTTTTATAGCTTCAAACTGTGTACAACAGCGTTCTGAAAGGTTTCAGGTTCGTTTACCTGAACCAGAAACCTGATGTTCATGCAGAGAGGACGGCAGAAAAAAAGAATTAGATTCATCCACCAGCAGAGTCCTCATGAGTCCAGCAGAGCAGAGGCCGTCACTCCTCGGAGTCCTGGTCTGGTTTCAGGATCCGGTCTGTCGGCCGCTGGCACGAGGACAACTAGACTGAATGATTGATACCAAACAAAGCTCTCTGAAGCAGGCCTTTAAATGATGGATGTAACAAAGCTGCAGTCAACACACACACACACACACACACACACACACACACACACACACACACACACACACACACACACACACACACACACACACACACACTCAAACTCTTCAGTTACAAGGTGCAAAGAGCAGAAACCAAACAGCTGATTTTGACACCTGAGACTGTGTACGTGTGTGTGTGTGTGTGTGTGTGTGTGTGTGTGTGTGTGTGTGTGTGTGTGTGCAGGAAAACAAATCCGAGAGCTGCTCTGATGTCAACAAACAGTATAAAACACTTTGAATCAACAAAAAGACAGAAAAGAGAATTGTTTAGTGAAACTAATGTTGGTTTGCTTCAGAAAACTTTGTTCACATCCCAATAAAAATGTGATTTATTTAACATTTAAAAGGATTAAAAGTAAGATTTTAAGATAATTTAAATATATTATTTACATTTAAGATCACTGCCTTGCTTGAATATGTTGCATCAATGTGAACATTCATGATCATAACTATAACTTGTTTGTTGATGCAAAACACAACAAGAAACTAACTATGAGGATAAATGTGTGTAAATACGTAACAAACCTACTTCAGGTCACGAGGGAAAATGTTCTTAGAAGAGCTTGAGAAAATATAATGTATGCTGCATTCTCTCTAGTGTCCACCAGGGGGCGACTCCTCTGGTTGTATAGAAGTCTATGAGAAAATGACTCTACTTCTCTCTTGATTTATTACCTCAGTAAACATTGTAAACATGAGTTTATGGTCTCAATCTCTAGTTTCAAGTCTTCTTCAATACAGCATGATGTTCATTTAGTACATGATGGTCCATTTAGAGTCACACAGACCATAAAGCAGGGGATGCTTCTTTTTAAGATACAATTTGCTCCATAAATCACATTGTTGATGCTGTTGATGTGGCTGTGAAAACTTCAGATTTAAAGTACACATCATTTACATAGCCCCGCCCCCTTTTACCCTTTGTTGTGTGTGTTTTCATTGTCTTCGTCACACTCCGGCCTGCAGCGAGGTCTTCCAACGAGACGGGACGCTGTGTCTCTAACACTAATACTCTCGTATACGTGAACACATCCTGTCAGGATTCAAACGGCCTCTTAAGGACGCGGACACGACGCTAAAAATAGAGATAGCTGTGAATAATACGTCAAAACAATCGTCTTCAGGACAAAAGGACGGCGTGGAGTGCCGGGTGTCTGATTCATGACCAGAGGGCGTTGAGGACTTCATTTATCTACAACCTTCATTTGAAAAGTTTTTCACGAGTGACAAATATCGATGGTGGTTTGGGTTCAAATGACTAATATTAGTACGGAAGTTACATGACGCTTAAATCAACGTTTACTTCTCGTTTTATGCGAGAAACAAACAGCAGTCTGCTCGCTAGGTGTTGGATTCATCCACCTCCTCTATTGTCTTGTGTTTTTTATTAATTTAAACATATACATATTATACTGTATTTTTAAAAAGGAATTAAAAAAATACATTAATCTCTTAACAACAACAAGAAAACATCAGAAAGAAAAATAAAGAAAAAGATTTTTTTATTTTAAGAAATTAAAGAAAATACTTTCATCACTTGTTTTTTTGTGCTCTTTATACTTCCTGGTTCATGATTTCGTGGGTATATTAAACATGAAATAATTATGCGTAGTCACATTATTTAGTTATGAAGCTCTGAACGCTGGATGAGACCATTGAAGGTCATTTAGAGTTAAGCTGAGATGTTTCAGACTTAAGTTTAAATAAAGATTCAGTAACAATAAAAAAAAGGAAGTCAACACATGTCTGAAACTCTGGTTGCCATGGAAACAATTGGCTCCTTCTTTCACGTCATGAAAAAAAAAAAGTCCTCTAGCACCACCTGGTGGCTCCACAGCAGCACTACAGGTCAGAAAACAGACAATAACAACAATATGGAATATCCAATCCTCAATCCATCACCAAGCTGGGGGGGGGGGGGGGGTTGCCACTCCCATGGAGACGAGCCCATGGCAACAGGCAAATACTACCACGCGTCGCCATGGTAACCGGTGAACTGGTGAGAACGAAGGGATGTCAGAAAAATTAAATAAATAAATAAAAAATGAGGGAGGAGACTGACATAAGTGTCCTCAGACGACATGAGATATTATTGATTATTGATAAATGATGAAGGTGATGATGAAGGTGATGATGATGGTGAAGGTGATGATGATGGTGAAGGTGATGAAGGTGATAACTGGTTCCTGTCTTTTTAATTTAGGCCACAGAAGCCTTTAGGACACGTTCAGGTTTTTGGTGCTGCAACCGTTTTTTGCCTAAATGTGTTTGTCTGAGTGAGTCAGATGTGTGAGCCGGTTAATGAGAGATAAAGTAGGGCGGCCTCTTTACTCTCAAACACTACGCCGGTAAACAAGCACAACAAACGCAGAGCACCACCGGAGGCTCAGATCACACAGAGTTCAGGGCGTTAGTCAGGACGCTGCGTGAATAAATATAAGTTTACACATGATTGTAGATTCTTGATATACCGTCGGATGTTTTCATGAGTCTGTTCTACTCACAGGATGTTGTGTTTATGAGATGAATGCATTGTGAGTGACGGGACCTGACCATAATTACACATTTTTAAATAAGTGTAATAATCATTATTTCTTACTGTTATTATTATTCAGGAATAGATCGTCGTTTGGGTTTAAATAACTTCTAAATTGTGCAATTTATGTGACAAATCAATCAACGTTGACATATCATACGACACAATTCTGGAAGATATCTACAAATTACGACGCATTGTTTCATAATTTAAAAAAGAAGACGTTTACGATGGATTGTCTGACTGATTGTCATAAAGATCATCTTTTATTAAACGCTTCGCCCGTAATCTGAAGGCAGCAGACATGTTTGTCTCATCTTCGTCAATAACCTACGTTCAGCATAATGTGACTCTTCTATAAGAGTAGAAGAAGAAATGTTCTGGCAACTAAAAGCCGGTTAAAGTGAAGCTTGATGGACAGTGAGTCTGAGAAAAAACAAACACACACACACACACTCGGCGGTTTAAAGCGAAGCGACGGTCAAACTCCCCGAAGGTTTCACAGATGCTGTCTGACGAGAAAAAAAAAAGAGCTCGGAAATTATATAATGACCTCTGAATTCAGACTGAAGGCTGCCGGCACAGTAAGAGGCATAGTAGGGCAAACCTGTGTGTGTGTGTGTGGGTGTGTGTGTGTGTGAGAGAGAGTGTGTGTGTGTGTGTTCTGGTTGGGAATTCAATGTGCAGGACGATGTTCCCTCATGCTGAAAAAAATCTGTCCTTCCTTTTCTTGTTTCTCTCCTAGGCTGTGTTTACAAATATGTGTGTGTGTGTGTGTGTTTGGGTGAGTGTTTTTGTTTTGTGGGGACATATTTGTGGTTACACACTGACATTGTGGGGACTCAGTGTCCGTATAGGGACCTAACAGAAAGTCTCATGACGTAATTTATTACATTTTATGGCGAGGACTTGCTTCAGAAAATTAATGTAAGTCAATGGGATGCCCCCAAAAATCATAAAGGAAGTGTGTTTTTCACCTGTCTTGTGGGGACATAAAATGTGATTACACACTGACATTGTGGGGACTCACTGTCCTTATAGGGACATAAATAATGTCATGGAGACTTTCATTTATTACATTTTATGGTGAGGACTTGCTTGAAGTGCTACAGAAAGGCTTCAGAAAATGAATGTAAATCAATGTGATGTCCCCAAAAGTAATGACAGATGTGTTTTTTACCTGTCTTGATGACATTGTGGGGACTCGCTGTCCTTATGGGGACATAAATGATTCTCCATGACGTAATTTATTACATTTTAGGGTGAAGATTTGGTTTAAGTGTAACTGTGTCTTTAGAAAATGAATGTAAGTCAATGTATTTACCCCAAAAGTCATGAAAAATGTGTGTGTGGGTTTTAGCCATCTTGTGGGGTCATAATTGTGATTACACACTCACATTGTGGGGACTTTCCCTCCTTATGGGGACAAAATGTTAGTCTCAAATAACGTCAATAATTACATTTTACGGTGAAGATTTAGGGTGAGTCTCAAGGAAATTAATATAATTAATACTATTAATAATATTTCCGTCCATACTAACAAGACTGAAAACCACGAGACTATTCACGTACACTGGGCATGCGGGTGCCATAGTAAACAGGAAGTAGATTGGTTGCTTAGTTAAAAAGTCGTGTTTCATACTTAAGATCTTCCACTATGAACTCAAACTTAATTTTCAAAATGAGTTACAGCGCTGGAGGTCTTGCAACACTTACAAATCTAAGTTTATTAGATTATGGGTCCATAAATGTGGTCAACACACGTCTCACTCGTTTCTGTTCTCACTTGTTCTGCTGGTGGCTGAAGTCTCTGTCGCACTCGAGAGAATTTACTGCTTTTGTTCCTTTACAGTCTCTGTGAGGACTTCACTGTAATGAGCAATAACAAGGAAAGGAAAGTCTTCCATTTTGTGTATATAAATATATATATATATATATATTTATATACATATACAGTATATATACATACAAACACATATATACATACATATAAAAATATATATACATACATACACACGCATGTATATATATGGACTGAATATGTGCTTACATATCTATAGACACAGGTCTTCAATATGTATATTGGGACACACACACAGATAGTGTGTGTGTGTTAGAGAGCAGAAGACTCTTAATTCCTGGCTTTTCCCTGATGCTGTTGACTTAATACCCTCGTCTGGGGGAGAGAGACAGACAGACAGACAGACAGACAGGATCTGTCTGGGATTTGAACAGCTGTCAATTAAAATCCCTCAACACAATCCACCTCTCATCAGCAGCACACACCCTCACTACCTCCCGTCCTGTCTCACCCACCTACACCTGCACACCCCCCCCATAGTGCATGTGTTCGTGTATACATGTGTGTGTGTGCGTATGTGTCTGTGTAGAGCAGAGCTGAGGCTGTTGTTATTGCTCTGAAGCAGTAATCCCCCCCCCCCCCCCCCCCCCCCCACACAGGCTCTGTTCAGTTATTGTAGCTCTGCATGTGTGTGTGTGTGTGTGTGTGTGTGTGTGTGTGCGTGTGTGTGCAAGAGTGTGTTGTTAATATCCTCTGTAGGCTGCTGTGAACAAGCAGAGATTTTCTTTCTGGTGATCTGGGTTCCTGAGGGCTTTTGAACACACACGAACACACACACACACTGGCTAGGGCTTTCCCTCCTCCATCCTCACCACCTCGGTGTGTGTGTGTGTGTGTGTGTGTGTGTGTGTGTGTGTGTGTGTGTGTGTGTGTGTGTGTGTGTGTGTGTGTGTGTGTGTGTGTGTGTGTGTGTGTTGTGTGTGTGTGGGGGGTGGGCTGCATGTTAAAGCTGGAGGTGTGATTCGTGACCAGTGGAGGCCGATGATTGGCTCTCGGTTCCTCCAGTCGCAGTTATTTTCCAGTTCAGTGCTCATTCACTGCACACACACACACACACACACACACACACACACACACACACATGCATGCATGTACTTGTGCATTTGTGAGGACCCTCATTGCCATAATACATTTGCTTGTTTCCTACCCGAAACCTAAATCTGCAACCCAGTTGGTTCAACCACAGTGACGAATTGTTTTCCCTCCTTTGTGGTTTTTATGTCTTTAGTTTAACCGTCCTTCATTAAAAGCTTTTCAACACAAAGATAAAGGACGACATAGATGAACATAAACGTGTCTAAAGTTTTTAAGATGGAGGGTGTCATACCATTGCATGTTGCTCATGTTGCTGCTTCGTAAGTTACATTGACTGAGAATAAGAAGTGAACGTTGTCACTGTGAGATTGTGAGACTGTTGTTTTGAAGCCTTGAATTCACCATTTTGTCTGTGTGACTCTAAATGGACCATCGTTTACTAAATGAACATCATGCTGTATTGAAGAAGACTTGAAACTAGAGATTGAGACCATAAACTCATGTTTACAATGTTTACTGAGGTAATAAATCAAGAGAGAAGTAGAGTCATTTTCTCATAGACTTCTATACAACCAGAGGAGTCCTCACTTGCAGGATGCCGGTCCTCTCAAAGATAGATGTACACACACACACACACACACACACACACACACATGGAAGGTGGATACATTGGAGCCGATTTTAAACCGCTGCCATCTTGACACTGATGGCCAATTCTCCAAAAACAGAATGTGAGCACGCTCAGATAGTTTCCTGCAGGACGACGTAGAATCAGGACGACAAGCGAGGACGTGATCGTGTCGACGGCGCCGCCGTCACCGACGGGACTAAAAATGTCTGTTTTTCAAAAAAACAAACCAGGACCTGAGTGTGTTTTCATGGTTTCAGCTGTGAATATTTAACGAGCCCAAACATCAGATTGTGTGAGCGTTTTGGGTCGAAGCGGGGACTCGGCCTCCTCCTCCTCCTCATCATCATCATCTTCCTCCTACACGTCAGCATCTGCTCAAACGCTCGCTGACAGATCATCGCCGATCACACTTTAAAGAAACGTCCCTCTCCCCCCTAGCAACGCCGCCTCGACCTCATCAGAACAGGTTTTAAATCCTCGGCTATATTTCACAGCGCTCATTTACAAATCCATTTAGCAGCATCTGCAGCCCTTTTTTTTTTTCCTCCGCACATAATCTGTGTGCATGTTTTTTAAGCTGCGGGAGGGAAACTGTTACTTTAAATGACTGGCACGCATGACGTGGTGTCCTTGATTTTCCTGCTTGCACATGTCCTCTCTGTGTGTTATTATGCAGGCATCTGCTGTCAAGACTTCTTAAACTCATCGCGGCGTTCCTCCCGCTCTACCCCTCTCCACGCCACTCTCTCCTTGCAGCCGCCCTGAGCCCATAAACACACACACACACACACATGCACGCACACACACACACACACATGCACGGTGATGGGAGGTTAGTGAAGCTCCCTCAGGTGTTGGGGAGTCTGACTCAGGCCTACTGTCAGCCCCACAGCGCCGCCCGTCTCCTCACATGCACCAAATCTGACGTTTCACTGCTACTGTATCAACACACACACACACACACACACACACACACACACACACACACACACACACACACACACACAATAACAACACTCTCGGGAGCAGATCTCTGCTGACAGGTGCATTAACACGCTATTTTATCTGATTTACTGATTTACTTAAAAGAGTGTTTGACATTCTGGGAGAAACACGCAGATTGATACGGCTCTCGTGTCGCCGCGGTGAATGTGACGCTACAGCCAGCAGCCGGTTTGCTTTAGCGTAGCTTAGCACAAAGACTGGAAACAGGGAAACAGCGAGCCCGGCTCCGTCCTAAAGGGAACAGAATGTGGTTTGTTTAATGACTCATAGTCCGAACTCTCTGCACATCGTTCCTCCTCGTCATGAATATTATTATATTTTATGCATAACACCTGTTTACGGCAGTATTTATCCTTTAACTGTGACTTCAGAGCCTCTACATCCATTACTGGTGTTTATTTTGCAGTCATTGTTTGTCCTTTAAATGCTGTTGAATATGAAATGTAAGGATCCCATTGTTCCTCCGGCTCATCGTCGATGTTGTGAATCATATCGTAGATAAACAAATAAACAAAGTGATGCTGCTCTGTGATGAATAAAATCATATCAATCAAGATGCATCTTCGTCAAGTCGTAACCACAAACACTGTATTTCTGCTCATAAAGTTTGGTTGAATGCTTCATGTGCGGTGATTAAATCCTCGTTCCTCACTGATCCGTTGACTTTCCTTTGCACGTCACGAATCAGTCGCACGTTACTGTAATCTATCAATCCTACGCGCTGCATACATTCACTGCACATTAATATCCTTTTAATGTTTATTTGTATAAATTATATTGTTTACAATTTGACTTGAATATGGAGGTTTTTATTGATGTTGTTTGTCATTTTATATTCATTTATACACGTGCAGTCTTGTGTGTTCTTTGTTTCTATGGAAGTATATTCAGAGTAACTTTCCTTCTCTGTGCATCATAACAAACATTAATCAGGTTATAATGTGCAATATTTTGACATTTTAAATGTTTTTTTATCCACAACCTGAAAACATTTCACAGAAAGAAAGAAATAAACTAAACTGGGATGAAGTGAAGATGCAACAACAACAACAACAACAACAACAACGTCCTGTCTGAGGATTTACATCTGGGTCTTTCTGGTGAAGCCGGTTGTTTTTCAGCAGCAGCTCTGAAACTGAGCTTCTTGTAATTAACGAGCTAATTTGTGAGCCGCTGTCGTTGCGGATGCTGGTTGTTAGCGGTTACCTGTTGTTATGGTTACCGTTTCCCTCTGTAACCGGCAACAAGACCTCGAGTACCACACACACACACACACACACACACACACTGGGACATTAAGATAAGCCCAGTTAACATCAATTAGTCCCGAAACACAAACCAGTTTCTGACCTGACGAATGTTGCCGTTCGGCTGACTTTGTTCACAAACGTCTCACATTCTGAGAAGAAGACTGATAACTAACTTCACATGAAGATTATTTTGCTGTATTACAGGTAATATATCTGCTTTATCTCAAATACATTAAACTGTCACTGTGCAGAGAGCAAACTGCTTCCAATTCAGGCTTCCAATTAGTAGAATTTCCATTTCCAGCATAAAAAAACAAATAAAAATAAATTGTGTTTGTTATTACGACATTGTCTCAGCTCTATTTTACTTTTTTGTTACGTTATTGCTGAAGTTACAGGCTGAAAAGACGTTGGAAGATGATTTGTTTTGCATAAACTGACAATCCATATTGTTCGTTCGTTGTTTTTGTCTGAAAAAAGGGCGGGGCACTTTCAGAACAATACTTAGCAGGTGGTTGGGTTCTTTGCTTTTCTTTCAATGAAGAAGTACTGCTATTAGCATCGATGCTAACCTGTTCGATGTTTTGAACGAACAGTCGCTTCTCTGTGTCCTCAAACGTACCTGAACCTCACCTTTAACAGCCAGTAGATCATCACAGAGAACAAATGCATTCAGCCTCAGTTACACTTTCTACACGAACACGAGCCGACCACAGACGGTCTATGAGAGGTGGACGTAGTCGTCGTGACGTCTCAGTTCTTGGACGGAGGTTTTGAAGCCTCAAGTTCGGCGTTTTGGCCGTCGCCATCTTGTTTTTTTGCAACCAGTGAACAGGAAGTGACCACATCTGGACTGAGGAGGAGTGACGTAGAGACGCCGTACACGTCTCTGGTAGAGACCTGTCAATCATTGTGTAGCCCCGCCCCTAAAGCATCCCCTGCTTTATGGTCTGTGTGACTCTAAATGGACCATCATGTACTAAATGAACATCATGCTGTATTGAAGAAGACTTGAAACTAGAGATTGAGACCATAAACTCATGTTTACAATGTTTACTGAGGTAATAAATCAAGAGAGAAGTAGAGTCATTTTCTCATAGACTTCTATACAACCAGAGGAGTCGCCCCCTGGTGGACACTAGAGAGAATGCAGCTTTAATTTGGCGCAGATTTAAACTTGCACAAACCTTTGTCAGATAAACGATCACTTCTTCTAGGAGACGAGGAGGGAGGATAGCATCCTCTCTCATATCTACTACCATGTAAAGTCCTTTAAAATATATGTACAAAGCGATTTAAAATACTCAGAAACACATAATATGCACATATACATGAAAACATAACATGATCAATAACCTCCATCTCTCAGCTCAACTACAAGAACACGCATTTGCTCCCTTGTCTCCTCCTCCGTCGGTTTACGAGCTGCAGTTTCCCGTGTTTTTTTAAAATCCGCCCGTCGTCCGCATGACAAACAATATAAAGTTTATTGTAGAAACATCCTAATGGCTGTATCCAGTGCGTGAAATCGCAGCGTTGCCAGTGGCCAGTCTCACACAGTGAGCTCTGGATGCTGGCGAGTTATTATTCATGGCTGCGGTCTGAGGACAGAGCACTAATCCAGGGGCGGAGAGATGCACATAGTTCTTATCATGATGAGGCTGCAGCATTAGATAAGGAAAAGGATAAATATAGAGCCCGTGCTTTGTTTTCCTAATCCACCCACGGGGCGAAGAAACTAACCTTTTAAATAGGTCACCTTCTCTGCTTTTAGAAAACCGACGCACTCAGGCTCTGTGTGTCCACTGGCTGTGTGTGTGTGTGTGTGTGTGTGTGTGTGTTGTCCTTTTGTGCAAGCCAGTTTGAGTTTTGGATGTTTCAGAGTGACTGCATTCTGAATCGTCCTCAGTTAAAAAGGGTCGGTTCACTCAAATTACACAAAAAATACAAATTACCACGATTCAGGTTTCTTTTATTTTTAAGTATAATTGATTGAAAACACATTTTGTGCAGCGTTATGCTAGCTGTTTCCCCCTGCGTCTAGGTTTTATGCTAAGCTAGGCTAACCATGTTGCGTTTTCCTTTATCCGTGTCTTGTGACTATAAGCTCAGGCATGAGTTGGATTTTTAAACACAAAACAATAATATAATATATTTGTATTATAAGAAATACAGTCCAGTTTGTCCGGAACAATAATTTAAATAATAAACATTTTCTGACTTTATCGTGATTTTATACGTTCAAGATGGACTTCTGCTATGATCTGAATTAACTCAACATTATAAATAGTTTAGTTTATTTAGAATTAGCTACGAGCTAATTTGTTTTACCACCTAAAGAAATACGACTACACAGTATGTTTCTCCATATGTGCAGCGGAAATACATAGAAATGAAGAGAAGAACCTTCAATCATCTCATTATTATTATTATACTTTCCAATAATAAAATTAAACTCAACAAAAGCTTCAGCTGTCATTAGGTTTTGTGTTTATTTGTGATATTGATAAAAATAAATGTAAATCCACTGCATGACTTCAGAGGGTGAATGTGCTGCTGGTCTTCATAGAATAACTCGGGTTTGTGTGTGTGCAGGAAAACAAAAGGACCCGGAAACATCCGGAGACCCAGCAGAGAGCAGAGTGCGGCCCCGGGGGCCCCGGGGGCCCGAACCCTCCGTCCACGGAGGAGAAGAGGACTCGGACACAAAGAGACGAAGTGAACCGAGTCCATGGACGTCGTCATGTGGAAGCAGCTCTTTGTGCTGCGAGGAAATGGATTTGTGTGCATTGAGGCTCTGATGTTATATAAGATTCAGGGAGAGAAAGTAAAGCAGGAAATATATAATATATATAAAGAGTATCAACAACATTAAAACACAGGACACATTACACATGTGGAGACAGAGCTGCTCACCAGACTCCTGCTGTAAATTATTTAGGATAACAACATTGTCGGACGGCCTGTAGTTTAACAGTCAACGCTTCACGAAGACAAATGTGGCACAAATTCTAACAGGATTTTCAGAAAATCTGCAAAAGAAAAAGCTAATTTATTAACAATACTCTCCAAGTCTGTTGTGTGGATATGAGTATAATATATATATATATAAACAGCTGGTGGAGCTAGTTCTCCATTGAGCGCCATTCAAATCTGAGATAAAAGAAGCTTCAATCAAAGCTTAAACATGACATCATCCTTTATTCACTTATTTATGCGTTTTGCTTTTATTTTACGCCTCAAGTTTAAACTTGCGATTATTTTAAGCACAAATTGAAAATGCACCGAAATACATGTGGTGCTGACCGAATTACTGCCTGAGTGGAAATGCAAAAACAAATGCAATACAGATTAGAATAGATAAAATAAAATAAACCTTTATTCAGGTTTATTAGGTTTAGTTAGCTAGAAGTAGGCTATGAAATAAAAACAGATTAAAAAGAGCAGTTAGACTACAAAGTATGATGCAAACAGTTTAAGTTCAACTCTATGATGTTACTCATAAAACTATGAGAAGAATAAACTCCTGTCAGGACGGTGTTCGGTTGAGTGTATTTTCTTAAAGGGACAGTGTCCTGGATGTAGTGCCTCTAGTGGTGAGGTTGCAGATTACATCCAACAGCTGAGTCCTCCTGACAGACTGCTCAGGTTTAGGAAAAGATCGTGAAAAATACGTCCTCAGGTTTAGAGAACGCTGGATGAGACTCCGCCTCCTGCTCCCCTCCGTAGGTATGAAAAACACAAAAGACTCAGTTTCAGGTGATTATGCACCAATAAAAACATAGTTATGAATATTGTATTTAAATCTTAAAGTTGAACAGATAGTTTGTAGCAGAAAATATCAGCTTAAATGAAGTGTTAGTCATGTTTGTATTTTCATTAAATAAATAAAAAAGCTTTTTGTAACTAATCAGACAGAGGGTGAGTCTCTCTCTCTCTCTCTCTCTCACATCCGGGTCCTCTCTCTCTCCTCTCTTGTGGTTTTAATATTTACTTCATCCACAGCAGCAGCGGCTTAGAGCCTTAACGAGAGCAACACGCATGCACGTGAAGAGGAGCAGCTCCGTGAGCCCACCAGCATCCATCTCGTTATTCTGTATTTTAGAGGAAAACTAACTTTTTTCTTTTTTTGGTTCCTGAGATATCGGAGAGGATGCTCGCGCTCCGGATCAACAAGTCTCTCTGGTTTTTCACACATTAACTGTGGATGGCTGCGGAATGGAGATAGCCTTGGTGAGCTTTGAGAACGGCGGCGCTAAAGGGAGCGGTGGTGGTGGTGGTGGAGGAGGTGGAGGAGGTGGAGGAGGAGGCAACAATGCCGAGGAGAGCTGCCGGAACGCGCTGGATGTCCCTCAGCCGGGCTTCGTTCAAACTGGACTTGGAGAGGACTACGGTAAAGAGCTGAACACCCGGGGGAGTCCTCAGCAGCAGCAGCAGCAGCAGCAGTATCCTCATCCTCATCTTCATCATCAGCAGCAGCAGAGCTCCTGGAAAATCAACGACATGAACAACACTTTCAGCTGCAGCGAGAACGCCATGGATGCGCTTTTACGCGCGGACCACAGTCCCCATCTGTTCGACGAGGACATGCTGGACATGGACATGGACACGGAGAGCAACGAGAGGGTGCTCATCAACATAGCCGGGCTCCGGTACGAGACCCAGCTGGGCACCCTGAACCAGTTCCCGGACACTTTGTTGGGAGACCCCACCAAGAGGATCAAATACTTCGACCCGCTCCGGAACGAGTACTTCTTCGACCGCAACAGACCGAGTTTTGACGGGATTTTGTATTTTTATCAGTCGGGGGGGAAGATCCGCAGACCCGTCAACGTGTCCATCGACGTGTTCGCGGATGAGATTAGGTTTTACCAGCTGGGGGAGGAGGCCATGGAGAGGTTCCGCGAGGATGAGGGCTTTATAAAAGAGGAGGAGAAGCCGCTGCCTCAGAACGAGTTCCAGAAGCAGGTCTGGCTCATATTCGAGTACCCGGAGAGCTCCATGCCGGCTCGGGGCATCGCCATCGTGTCTGTGATCGTCATCACCATATCCATCATCACCTTCTGCCTGGAGACGCTGCCGGAGTTCAGGGACGAGAGGGAGCTGCCGGTCACCAGCCGGATGGACAACAGCACGGCGCCCCGGCCGTCCCTCACCTTTACGGACCCCTTCTTCATCATCGAGACCACGTGCGTCATCTGGTTCACCTTCGAGCTGTTCGTGCGCTTCTTCGCGTGCCCGAGCAAGTCGGAGTTCTCCAAGACCGTGATGAACATCATCGACATCATGTCCATCATGCCTTACTTCATCACAGTGTGCACGGAGCTCGCGGAGCAGCAGGGCCAGGAGCACCAGAACGGGCAGCAGGCCATGTCCCTGGCCATCCTCCGGGTCATCCGCCTGGTGCGGGTCTTCCGCATCTTCAAGCTCTCCAGACACTCCAAGGGGCTCCAGATCCTCGGGCAGACCCTCAAAGCCAGCATGCGGGAGCTGGGCCTCCTCATCTTCTTCCTCTTCATCGGAGTCATCCTCTTCTCCAGCGCGGTGTTCTTCGCGGAGGCGGACGAGCCGGAGTCGCACTTCTCCAGCATCCCCGACGCGTTCTGGTGGGCCGTGGTCACCATGACGACTGTGGGCTACGGGGACATGAGGCCGGTGACCGTCGGGGGGAAGATCGTGGGCTCGCTGTGCGCCATCGCCGGCGTGCTCACCATCGCGCTGCCGGTGCCGGTCATCGTGTCCAACTTCAACTACTTCTACCACCGCGAGACGGACCAGGACCAGTCCTCCCTGAAGGACGAGCCGAACAGCGGCCGAGCGAGCCCCGAACCGAAGCGGAAGGGAAGTAAATCGTCGACCAAGTCGCAGCAGGACGCGGAGAACAACGACGCGAGCGCTTCGGTGGAGAAGGCGAACATCAAAGCGAACAGCAGCATGGACTTCAAGAGATCCCTTTACGCGTTCTGCTTGGACACGCGGGAGACTGACCTGTAGTCCTGCAGGCCTCTCTTTAAAAAAAGAAAAACTAAAAACTACTAAAGCCCGTATTTGTTTAGAATAAACCCCCATTAATGGGCTCTTAAGTCTTTGCACATAGACAGTCGGAGGATCAACACATTTGCAATCCTGAAAAGTTTTAAGAGCGACGGGGTTGATTTATAAAAAGCACATTTTAATCCTCATCCGTTAGTGGAGTCCTGAACGGAACCACGGTGCATGTGATGCAACACAGTGGCCCTTTAAAAAGCAGGAACACCTAGTGGACTTTAAAACTCGTGGAGGAATTTAAAATGGGACACGTGCTGCAGATAATCAAGGACAAGCAGGACTTGGAATAATTACTCGACATGGCGAGCAGGATTATCAGGAGCGCGCGACTCTTGTACATTAAAAAAGCAGTCCATGTCCAGTTAGTGGAAAAAAAAAAAGCCAAATTTTATTTTTCGTACCCTACATTTAGTCATTATGTTTACGCTGGAAAAAAAGGTGCAGCAGATGTGTACATATTTCCCCAAAACCTGCTATTTATGAATTGGATTATGCTGTTTTTTTGGAGAAAAAAAGAGGAAAAAAAAGTATATTTTTGAGACGCAGACGCCTGTTTATGTCCACTCAGGTTCTGTCAGAAGAAGTGAGATACTTTTGTTTTCACTCAGAGGACCTGAAGAAGATTTTTAGCCTTTATTTATGATCGTGTTAAACGAAACATTTGTTTAAATTATTTTAAAAAGAAAGAAGGACATCATATGGAAGTAAAGTGATGGAATGACAGCCAAGAAAAGAGGACAGAGCAGAGACCATCTGGAGAGATCAAGCAGCACAGATACCAGGTCAGTGTCAAGAATCGGATTATTTATCGGGTTTAAAAACGTCTTTTTTTGCATAATGTGACTCCATACCGTGAAGAGCTGGTGCTGAAAGAACAGCTCCTCTGTATGGAGTCACAGTAGTGTCAAAAGCTGTGAGCCAATATTATGATATTTCAGTGACAACATTTTTTGTCAAAGATCCCTCGTGGTTTTGTTTTTAAAGAATTGTGGCGTAAATATTTTAAGATCTGGATATTTTACAAACTAACTCGTCGTTGCTCTCTGGTGGACAAACTTTGTAATGTTTCCTAGAAAAGAACGAGAAAATAGTTGCTGACTGGACGAAGATTTTTATCAATATTACGAGAAAACGTGAAATGGCGAAACTGAACGCATCTGCAAAACGTTCCGATGTTTTCCTTTAAAATCGACTTGTATTAACTGAAGCAATATTAACAGTTTGTTTATGGTTGTGTTCAGGCACTGACAACTCTTAGTTAATATGGTTTTAGTTATAATAACGAAGCACAGAACACGTTACGGATACTTTCTTAGATCAAAACATTCACGTTTTGGTTGAAGTATGTTTTAGCGTCAAAATGCTGTTTTAGTGAACGGAGTCTGTTTGTAGCGATCATAGATAACGGCTTCAGTTGATGACAGCAAGGCGAAGAGGTGAACATATTCTAAATATAACGTACACTTCGGTGTATACGTTTTGTTTTCAGCTCTCGATCATAGCTTCTCTTTAAAGTCACCAGACTCCATTGACAACAACAGTAATTTGACCTCAGAAGAAAGCAGGAGTTACAAGAACAGATCGAACAGATCGAACCATCGCGTTCAGTTACTTCCAAACACAACACATCTGTCGTTGACTCAGCTGGTCTTCACATCGTTCGCAACCTTATTGATTAGCTCGCTTACGTAACGTACGTCACAGTTGTTTTCATTCGCAAAAAACACGTAAAAAGATCGCAGATGGAGTCGATCTTTCAGGACTCAGGAGGTGAAGCTCGGCCTCGGTTGCGTTCAGGTGACGCGTGGTGACCTTCGCCGTTGTTCATCGTTCCTCTCGGCTGAGCGAGCAGCAGGATGAACGTCGAGGTCGGGTTTGACCCTTTTGACCGGATGACAAGTTGGAAATCTTTCAAAGCAGATTATATTAGGCTTTACTGCGTACCGTACAGAGGCATGTGTGTATGTGTGTGTGCATGTGTGTGTGTGAGTGAGCATGTGTGTGTGAGCATGTGTGTGTGTGTGTGTGTGTGAGCATGTGTGTGTGTGTGTGTGAGCAGAGCAGGGGAAATTGAATTTAGTCTTTTCCTCTAATGCATCAACAGAGACCAACTATAATGTTTAATATACAAGCTTGTTGTTCTTTAACTACAAACAACCAAGAAAAAATAAATATAAGTTAAATAAAAACTAAAATACCTGTGAAGATGATTCAGTCATATATACAATTTATCTATAATAAGACTTGTTATATAATTTATAAGACACAATTATGTGATAAGAAAATGTTTTGACATTCCATACAAATTAAAAATATATATTTTTTATTATTCATTAAGTCTTACATTTAAACTATGAGATAGTTTCACTGTATTTATCTCATTTATTTCTAAATCAGAAACGTGCTTCCATAAATTCTTTAGTGAACAAAAACGTCATAGATTCAAATGGAAATATCTTTTGTAACAAAAAGCAGCATCGAGTGATTTTCTTAAATCTGATTGGATGTTTAAAGAGTTTCACTCAATCTGCTGATCACAGATTTTTTATATTTGTTCTTACTATATATAAATGAAATAACACTGGTGAACTTATAAGACCTAAGAAAAATATACAGCAAACACTTAACACATTTTAGCACAAATGTAAGATAATTCATTAAAGATTACAACAAAAATATGAATTAAAAATGAATATAAAAATATATGAACTTTACAGCTTTTATCCAAAGCGACTTACAATTCAGATTCTATCACAATTCTACACCGTAGGCTCAGCTACAGGAGATATTTTGGGGTTAAGTGTCTTTGCTCAAGGACACATCGACATGCGACTAGTGGAGCCTGAACCGGGGATCGAACCGCCGACCTCCGGTGGAGGACCTGGAGGACGGCCCCGCTATCCACTTAGCCAAGTGTAAAAGCAATGATACCGACACAATAGCAATAAGAGTAAAGTAAACCAATAACAGTAATTGAAACTAAAATTGAAACTAAAATAGAAAAAGTGAAAAACAAATATTAAATACAAGAGTAAAAATACAAAATGTATACGTGGTACTAACACCAGAGCCGTAATGAAAATATAATAGAAAAGTAATATTGATTGTTATGATGTTGAGAAATAATCAAATTACAACTTTAGCATGTTCCACATATAATAAGGATTGTAAATGTACTTTATATACATAAAAACATATAATGTGTGTTAAAGTCATCCGTGTCTCCTTCAGTAGGACGGAGACGTCCCTGCAGGACTCCGTCCTCACGCTGTCGGGGGTTGACGGGAGATTTTAGTTTTATTTTTAGTTTGAGTTATAAACTGCAGAGGACAGATGGAGTCTGCAGGCGAGTCGGCCTCTTTCTCTGGTTTCTATCTCTGAAGCATTGAGAGCTTCCTCTTGTCCTGAGAGACCCTGAACACATCGGGGGGGGGGGGGGGGGGGGGGCTTTAATCGAGTACACTTTGGATAAAAGTGGCACAATTTACAGAAATCTTTTTCCATTTAGTCTCGGGTCACATTACGGAGATAAACCTTTTTTTTTCATTTGCACAAGTAACCAAATAATACAAAACACATATAGTGATGAGATCAAAGCCCATTTTGGACAGGTAATGATGCGTTTAAAAAAACGGTGTTAAAACAGGCTCTGGTGCTAAATTACAGCATTTTTAAATGTTTTTAAAGAACCGAGTATTGATAAGAGTAGCCCCTAGTTGTACTGCTTTGTCTTTGCTGAAGAAGAGCTAATGCTAGCATGCTAACTCACTAAGCTAAGAAGGTGAACATTGTACCTGCTACACATCAGCATGTTAGCATTAAAGTCACAGTAAAAGTTCAACAGAGCTCTGAAAAGACATTTTTAGGCGAACAACGTTGTAAGACAAAAACACGGACAACACCACGGTAGAGACCTGTCAATCACCCTGTGGCCCCGCCCCTAAAGCATCCCCTGCTTTATGGTCTGTTTGACTCTAAATGGACCATCATTTACTAAATGAACATCATGCTGTATTGAAGAAGACTTGAAACTAGAGATTGAGACCATAAACTCATGTTTACAATGTTTACTGAGGTAATAAATCAAGAGAGAAGTAGAGTCATTTTCTCATAGACTTCTATACAACCAGAGGAGTCGCCCCCTGGTGGACACTAGAGAGAATGCAGCTTTAACACGTGAAGCTTTGGCTTCACTTAAAGAACCGGAGGTTGTCTCCTGGTTTTAGTGGGTCTGTTTTGTAGTCTTTCTTCAAAGGATATTTGTTCATTGGGAAAACTAAACTTAAGAGCACTGTTGGAGCCTAAAAGTGCTCATGAGGACATGTTCTGTTTTGTTTTCAGAACATGGTCTAAACACCAACATGTTGACGTCATCATTGTGTCTCTTGGTGTTTTTATAAAGATTTATGAAAACGAGACCAAACTTCAATCTCTCTCAGCCTCAAATGCACTTTACTAGAATAAATATATCATCATTTAAAATCACATTAGAAAGACTCAAGTGACATTTATCACAGAGAATATATTATATGAGACAAATAGGCACACACACACACACACACACACACACACATAAATGTTCACTTTATATATTTTTGTTCCTACATTGAAACCGTTTATTTGCAAACGAACTTTATGCAAAACAATTTATTTTTTAGTGTCATGTTTGAATATCAGGCAACTTAAAAAGAAAAGAGAAGAGAAATGACATTTATTTTGTATTTGGTGGTAAATCATCTGCTGACCTCATCGTCCGTCAGCTCTGCTGCCTTTAATCATTTCGGGGGCTCTTCTGTTCTCCGGTTCTCCTCGCTGCCCGAATCCGGTTACATTACGTAACATTGTGTTCATTCACTACAGTGAACTTTATAACCATGACAACAGCAGCTTTTTGCATGAATAAAAAACTCAAAACGACGGTCTTTATCATCATCTCTGTGGCGTTGAGCTTGTGTCAGTGAGCAGAAGAGCTGCAGGACTAAAATCTGTCCTGCAGAGCGGCGTTGGCCTCACCTACGCTGACACTCCGCCAGCAGCGCAGCATCTGGACGCAGTCGACCAGAAGCCAAAACGTACACGTTAAGCCTGCATCTTTTATTACTCTCATCTGATTTCACTCGGTAATTACAGCCTCCCATCACCGTCTCCTCTCGTGTGCGTCGCTGCTGAAGCTCCTGGTTGCTTTGTTAAAAAACAACCAGACGAGGATTTGCTTTCTGCAGAAACACAAGCGATAGATTCTCCAATTTCCTGGTTTTTATATTCTAGTTTTCACTCCTGAAAGAGTGTCAGATGTGAGTGAACGCATGTTAATAGTGGCTGAAGGCAATGTGAGAGTCAACAAAGCCAAATGTTCACAATTACAACCCACAAATAGACGTGAAGTAAAAGGAAGGCTTGACTCATAATGTAGCAGAGCTTTTAATAAAATGCATATGTGGTTATTTATAGCTTAGATTCATATTTTTCCCAGTATTTCCCCTTTTGAAAATACATTTTGTAAAGATGATTATGCCTTAAACTTTGGTTTTCAACATGGACGGATTATTAAGAACACTTCAGTGCCAAAAATAAAGAAGCAAATCTAGAAAATGTCTGAGCTGAGCTGAACAAGCTCTCCCAGCTCTCCCTGACCTTTTGATCAAATCACATGGTCTTCATCAGTAGACAGTCAGTTTTCATGGAAATCTCATTTTGTTTTTTTAAAGTTGCAGTTGAAAGACATGATGCATATTTTCCTGCTCAGTTTATTTGTGCTGTACTGTTAATTGTTAACAGAGGTCTATTTAGTAGCTTTGAGGTCATCATGGACCTTTAAAAGTGATCCAATCCAGAACAGCTTGTGGTCATTTTCAGCTGATCCGGGAGAATCTGAACCAGTTCACACCAACATAAAGACAAGTTTTCCCTTTCAATGACAGTAAATAAACCTTCAGGTTCTCACTAAGTGGAACGGTTCCAAAAGCTCAGAGTTCACAAGTTGTGCCGTGTTTGTGATGGTTAGCGGAGGCCGTGGGAGTGTTTCAGGGCACGATAAGTTAGATAGTCTGAGGAAGATGTTCTGATCGGCCTCATCGTTTTCATCCGTCATTAGCATTGATGAATTGTTAGCTTTGGTGGCTTCTAGACAGCGATGCTAACGTTAATATTGTGTTGTTGCCTAGCAGCGGTATGTTGTGTAGAAGACTTCTAACCCTGAGCTCCAGTTACTTCATGCTGACGAGATCTGCTAAAACGAGTTCTGCAGTGACTCGAATAAGGCTTGAAGTGTCCTCTGTGTTCAGTTCCTCACCTCTCAAGCACTGAAGGAAGAGCGTCGTCACACTCTGATTGGCTGAGAGTGGAGATGAACCAAGCTGCTCTCAATCCTTGATTAAGAGTCCCAACAACCTGCAGGTGATCTCAATAACCCTTCAATTAACTCAGCAGACTGTGATGTTCAACCAAAGAATGATGAACTGATATCAGCTACTTAAAGGACGTTGTGTAGACTTTTGTCAGTTGTAGTTTCCAAGAGAGGACAGAAAGACCTTCTGGGGCTGTTTCTGTTGGCTTCCTCGTTTGAATGACTCCTCTTCGTCACACTTGGATGTTTGCTTTCGTATCGTCTCGATAAGTTCAGGGTTGCAGTTCATGTGTCAAAGAGGCTTTAGTGTCAACAGCGTGTTTGTCTTTTTCCGGTTCCAACAAAACCATTTCGGTGCGGAAGAACTTGGAACTGTGATCCAGACCTGATCCACCAACATCTGGTGGTGGAGGCTGTCAAAGCTAAACATTAATGTCCGACTGTCACATTTAATAATCAAGGGTCCACATACTTCTTGTCCGTGTAGCGCGACAGCTACGGAGCTATTACATCAACTGTTCCCTGCTGTTTGGTTTCATCAAACTAAAAGGCTCCATAACCCTCGTTATCCGCTGGACACGTCAATTAGCCGGATAAATCGGGACAATCCACGAGCTCCGGGACGCCGTCCAGCTAAACAAATAAATTCTGGCAGAGCCGAAGCTGCTGTGTAATCTGGTGAACTGGCGGCCGCTCCGCAAATCTCAATTAGGGGAATCCGTCTGCTGCGGCTCCACCAACACCGTCGAGGGTCAGAATTCATGTTTTCAACCTGGAAGATCTGAGACAACTTCAGATTATCGACTTTTATTATTGACTGGGAGAGACTGTTAGACACGGCATTTAAGGAAATGAATGCTTTCTGTGTTACTACAGTTAAGTTGGACACATATGCACTAAATGTTTAGTTAAATCCACAAGCACTACTCTGTTTATAGGTTCTGTTGTTGTCCCGTTAGCCATCTACAGATGAAAAGACATGTCGTGACAGCTCGGCACCCTGAGAGGTAAAGGATACGTCAGGTGATTCATCCAAAGGACTCCAGACCAGAATAATAACTCAAATAATTGGCATCGACTGTCAGATTTGCCAAAAAGAACAAAACTCTTTGTGACAGTCGAACCAGCTCGGTGCATCGCGCCACGCAAGACCTTCAGTCAACAACACAAAACAACAAACTTCAGCATCTTCAGCAGCATCTTCTTTCACAACTCTTGTGTTTTAAGTGTACTGCTCTTTAGCCTAGCTTAGCACAAAGACTGTAAGCAGCAGAAAATAATACACCTTCCAACATCGTGTAGGTATTTTAAACAAAACATAGGTGGTCGACTCCGTTCCCTTTGCCAGTAGATGGCGCCTTCCTGTTTCAACCTCACGAATGTGTAAAAAAAAAACAGGTTTTATTTTGTATGTTATTTATTCAGTCTTTCTTTAAACTTTCAACCAGCTTTGGTGATTTTTGGAACAATGGATTGTCTAAAAAAACAACGTCAACAAACACGTCTCCAGTTTCCGTCAACGGAGTCTTCTTCTCTTCACATCTAACTCGTTGACTTCAGGCTTTATTGTGATTGTTGGCGCAGTAGAATGTTGACGAGTTTCATTTTGTTTCTGTCGAGTATAAATTAATTGTGTATTGACGACTGAAGAAGTAAAACTGCTGTCGTCTGATGGAGTCTGGTGGTTGGTTGAGGAGAATATATTAACTTAATGTTTTACTGCAGAGTCATCCGTCGAAGGGTTTAATGTCGATCGTAACCTTTCCCACAGAGGACGAAAGCCAGATGTTCATGGGTATCGGTGGTTTTTTGGTCCAGAAATGGTTTTTATTTACGTGTTACCAGACGTTCTGGGATGCAGTTTTGGGCAAATCTGCCTGAGAATTAGCTGCAAACAGCAGTTTTACAGCATGATCTCAGTTTAAATTATTTACATGTTTTCCAGGTTGCAGCCTGATAATCAGATTTAAATAACATTTATTTTCACTTCTTTGTTCTGCACATATCAGTCAGCTAACACCGTGTTAAGAAACAACCTGCAGAGCTGCGTCAATCTCGCCATTTTGTCGCCATTTTTATGCCAATTTGTTTCTGGTCGTGTCTGGATGACCCATCCTGACCTCAACAGTTCCAGCTCAATGCCTAATGTTAACCATTCTAACCATTTCATTAATAAGGACGTTGCCTAACTTTAACTATTCAAGATAAATGCTGAACCGTAACTATTCAAAGTCAATGTCAAATCTCAACTATTCCAGGTCGAGGTCTAACCTCAAACATCTCGCTAGAGTTTCGCAGCTCGTCGATTATCTTCTGGACTCGACGCGTCTTTCTGGCGGAGGACTTATCCTCATTCCTCATCACGTCTACAAGCACCAACATCAAACCTGTTTGTATTTCAGAAACAAACTCAGAGACACGGATTCAGAGGTCTGAAGGTCACAAAGCTGAGAAACAGTTTGCGATTCGCATTTGAAGCTTTTCTTTCCGGATTTATTCCCGTCACACGTCCCTGAACGCCTCACGTTCCTTTGCTGGCAGCATTGCCTGAACTTCAAGCTGTGTCCTCACAAACTTTCAGATTGAGATTAAAAAAACAACTTTGTGCACAGAAACATCCGTCACAGCCGTCACGTTGATTGACATCTCATTTCACTGAGCGCTGAGAGAAAAATATCTCCATTACTAATCCCAAACTGCTCAGTAAACTCGGCGTGGTCGTATAAATAAAAGTGCATAAGAAGTCGAGTATTTACATGTGATGCATTATCATGTTTCTATTTTTACCCTCACGGATGCCTTTTTTAATCCGAGGGCGTCTAATGCTTTGCGTGACACACCAGAAGTATTAATGAGGAGTTTTGCCTGCTGCCACACGAACCCCCATCCGCCGTGATTAGTGCTATTAAAACATGAAATATTAATATGTGACACCGTTAGCTCAGCGGGAGACAGATAACTGAAGCGTCGGGGCGCTAATACTGGACGCGGAGGTGGGAAGACGAAGGCTGTCGAGCGTTTTTTGCCGTGATTTCTCTCTGAGGGCGAGGTGATTAGCGTGAGCTTCTTTCTGCAGAAACCTCCTGACTCTTATAACCCCGCGCTCGGCTGAGGAAAGCGCTGGAAGCAGGAGAGACAATGCAAAGAGGAAGTTACATAACACACACACACACACACACACACACAGTGGTAGTCCTCAGCTGCAACCTCCATCGCTGCTCAAAAAAAAAGAAGAAGAAGAAGAAGAAGTGGGAAAGCGGTGAGAGAGCAAAGATGTGGCTGAGCTCGTCCGGGCTTAACGAGGGGGGAGAATGACGCGTTCTACATTCACATTTTTTGATTATTCACAATATCTGAAAAGAGGAAATCATGACAATGAAGCCGAGGTTAGAGAAAAGATGGCGGTCATGGCTCTAATTCAGAATATCCAAACGGGAAACGGTGTTTTGAATGAATGAGTTCTTTTTGTGATCGTTGTGGATCAAGTTCAGATGAAATCATGTGTGATCAGTTGATACTCTTCAGGTTCTAGGATCATTCTTTGGACATGTGTACAGTGAATGAGCTGTATACATGTGTGTATATATATATATATATATATACACACATGTATATATATATATATATACATATATATATGTATATATGTATATACAGCTCATTCATGTTTACCAGCAGCTCTGTGCGTAGAGTAGAGATGATGTCCAGAAGAACAGAAGGAGAAACATCAGGAAGGACTTCACAGTTATTTTGTCTTTTAGAGACGGTGTTTGAAGATGAGGGTCGTTTTACGTTAATCTGAATATGAACGTCTGTACGTAAACTGGAATATCAGTGAAATATTCATCTTCATTAACGATGTAAACTGATTATTAGAAATATTGTCTTTTTAGGAACAAGGGGGAAAACTGAATATTTGGTAATATATGTTAACAGTCAGTGAAAAACAATTTCTGATTGTATTGTTTGAACTACAGATTGTTGTCTCATTGCAGCACTTTATTGTTAAAATGGATACAAAAGGATTCAGTAGAGGCGGGGACGTACAGACCAGAGGAGCTAAAACCCTGTTCTACATATAATAATGTAGGTTTAGTGAGACCTTGTAAACTGGATGGAGCTGCTGCTCCAACGTCGAGTGAAACATATTAAATGTAAAGTTCAGAGCACGGAAATCTTCCCTCCTGCAGCTCGTCCCCGACATTTACTTTCTATAATCTCTGCTGCATGATTTAAGCCTCCGGTTGCATAAGAATCACTCCTCTGGTGGAGGAGGGCAGGTGGAATGTACCTGAAACCGCTCGTGTTCGCGTGCAATGTCATATCTTGTTGGTCAAAAGCGATGATTTTTTCAGCTTACTAAGAAGTACATAAACATTAAATCAAACTATAGAAAACACACATACAAGCTCACATTGCTGTGTAGAGGACAACATTACGTTTCAAAATAACAATTTTAAGAAAAACCTCATGGTTGGGCTTCAAATAACGAAGTACAGTTTGGTTTAGGCAACAAAACCACCACAATACTTTAGGACACGAGGTGTTGAACACTGGTGGTTTAAAGTCCCGTTTGTTTGACTCGAGAGGCAAACGTCCGGTTCTGCCGAATGAAGCCAGAGCTTCATGTGTTAAAGCTGCATTCTCTCTAGTGTCCACCAGGGGGCGACTCCTCTGGTTGTATAGAAGTCTATGAGAAAATGACTCTACTTCTCTCTTGATTTATTCGACGTCTTGATTCTACGTTGATCTGAGCGTGCTCACATTCTGTTTTGGAGAATTGGCCATCAGTGTCAAGATGGCAGCGGTTTAAAATGGGCTCCAATGTATCCACCTTCTGTGTGTGTGTGTGTGTGTGTGTGTGTGTGTGTGTACATCTATCTTTGAGAGGACCAGCATCCTGCAAGTGAGGACTCCTCTGGTTGTATAGAAGTCTATGAGAAAATGACTCTACTTCTCTCTTGATTTATTACCTCAGTAAACATTGTAAACATGAGTTTATGGTCTCAATCTCTAGTTTCAAGTCTTCTTCAATACAGCATGATGTTCATTTAGTAAATGATGGTCCATTTAGAGTCACACAGACCATAAAGCAGGGGATGCTTTCATCCTGAGCGACACATAGTTTTATTCTATTCTATATTCTATTTATGTTTCTTTATTTTTCCAATACTTGCTTTTTTGTGTTAATTTCCTACTGAGTTTGTGTGACGCATCAATAAACCAAAGCACCTTCCTTGTGCTGTAAAGTCTCCGTAGATGTAAGGTTTGGGTCCAGGTCAACATGTGAAGAGGCAGCAGAGTGATAAACAACAATAAACTGCACTGATATGAATACATGAAGAAAGGAAACACAGTTCTGACATCTATATGAAAATCTCAGATTCAGAGAAAATACGTTAGCATCAATTATCAACAATTCAGTTTCGTTGTATGTGAACGTCATTTTTGGGAGAAAAGGTTGAATATAAAATGTAAAGTATTTGTAAAATCCAGTTTTGAGCTGAATTTACATTTTGGGACATTTTAGCTTTTATTTTGAGAGCAAATTACAGGAGATCATTGAAACATACATTTCTAGATACAAAATGATAAGAATTGTGAGAATATAAAAGAAAAACAATGATCTTCAGAGACTGAATGTCACCAACAACTACGCTGAGATTACATCCTTCTTTAAGACACCTGAGGTTTGTTCCAGGCTGGTAAAACAAGATTACAGAGCCTTCAGTGCATCACCCAAAAACACACCGTGAACGCCACAATTACTCGTACGGGTTATTTTTAAAAGCCGGGCTGCACCGGGTCATTAAACCGGAGCCCTGAGCGCACGAGCAAAATAGAAAACGATTGCCTCATCGGCGTGAGATAATTAAGGGCTTTCAGCCCGAGCTGCTCAGCTGGCTCGAGGTCTGTGACATGGAAAATGTAAGACTCAGATGAGCCTTACGTAACCTAATTGTTTAGCCCTCGGAGAAAGAAAGCGTCGTGAGGGGCCCCCGAACTAATCAAATATATGTAAACTCTCTGCTGAGAATGCTAATTAATGCCTCTCGGTGGTACCGCCCTCCGCTAACGGCTAATCATCCAGAGCGGAAGGTCGGCTTTTCTACTTGAGCTTCACACACAAACACGTACATACATACACATATATATAGATCTATAGATCTATATATCTATATATGTGTATATATAGATCTATAGATATATATATATACACATATATATATATCTATAGATCTATAGATATATAGCACCATACAATAGAGAAGTCAGGTTCTATAGGTTGTAAACAAACATAAATAGTGCAAAGGAATAAACATTAAATGGCTAAAAAACTAGATTACTTTATGAAGTAGGTAGAAATATACAGTCAATGTGTACTTATACAACGATTCTTATGATATCTTACCAAAAACATACGCGTTGATGTTTCAGTAACACGTTTAAATGTACGGTGGTTACATGAATACAGTCTTTTCAAAATAAACTTTAACGGAAACAACTTAGTTAGGTTCAGGAAAAGATCGTACAAATGCTTAGTTAAGTTTTAGAAAAGATGGTAAAATACTAAATTAGGTTTATCAAACGATCGTTAACGATACGTAGTTAGGTTTAGCAACAGATCGTGAAAGATTTTAAATGAATCAATGCATTTGATTAACTCGTGTCTTTCATTTGCTTTTAACGCCACATTTAAAATGTCTCTTGGGAACATAATACAAACATCGTACAGAGTTTGTTCATCAAGTCTAATTCAACATTTGGGTAACGTGGTCCACGTTGTAACAGAGAGCATTACTCCTCATAATGTTGATGATGTCACTGCTGTAAACAGTCTTTAAATCATGAAGCACAGAAAAATGCTCCCTGAACATTTTCAGAGACGATTATATTTCACTATCAGATGTATTTAAGCTGTTTCGGATCATTTCTGACTTTGTTGCGTCTGCGAGCAGAGAGGAGGAAGAAAAGAAATGAATCAGATGAGCAGAAAACAAGCAAACAAAGAGGAAACGTTATCTAACCAGAAACCCTGAATGCAACGTTTCCACATGAGCTGCTGATGACATCATTCTGCATCAGCTGCTTTAAGGGAAGCTAGAGAACGGTCTTCTACCACAGGCAGCTCAGTGAGGAAGAAGATGAAGAGGAGGGGGATGATGGTTATGATGAGGGGGAAGATGATGGTGAAGATGTTGAAGATGAGGAGGAGGAGGGTGATGATGATGATGATGATGGTGATGATGATCATGTGAAAATTGCCCTTAGAATGAAGTACAAGTTTTGTGGTACTTTACACTTTTACTGTACTACATCTCAGAGGTACATATTGTACTTTTACTGTACTACATCTCAGAGGTACATATTGTACTTTTATTGTACTACATCTCAGAGGTACATATTGTACTTTTTACTTGATGACTTATGTTATGTTACGTTTACTTAGTTAGCTTTCTTTTCCTGAACCTAACTTTATAGTGTTGTTGCCTCAACTTAACTAAGTTGTTTTGTGTGAAGCAGGAAGTTCATTTTGAAATTGTATTCACGCAACGAGTGGAAATTGACACGTGTTGCTAGACTTTTGTAGGACAACGCAATATGCAGAAAAACGAGTGAGGATACGTTGTACTTGTAGTTTTATTCATGACTCTATCTTGTTTTAGTGTGAGTTGACGAGAGATGGAGGTATTAACCGTAGAGATGTCTTCTGTTCAATATATCCGGACTCAATGTCTCTTGGCTTGAGGTACTTAAAGCTATTTTCTTTCTACCAAAGTTTTTCCAAATGTGTTAATTTTAAGAGAAGGAAGACATCTCTGATGAATCACACTACAGTGAGAAAAAGAGCTTTTTGTGATTTGGACGAACCGATCCTTTGAATACTGGAACCGGCAGACTGAAAATGAATAACGGCATCAGATGGAGCTCCTCCATATGGTCACACGGGGATGCTTCAGCGCTCTCGGTATCATGTGGACGTGACGTGTTTACATAATGCAGGAGGCGGTGGGAACTGTCGGTCTGCATGGCTTCACTCTGCAGAAACATGACAGCCGGCGGGGCTCGAGCATCGAGCGGCAGACAGTCTGTCTGACGGATCAGAGGTCAGTGTGGACGGTTAAATAATACGTGGGCGTGAAAATACTAACAAAAGAGACGGAGCAGTGAAGGTTCATATATCTAAACTAAAAATGTAACTTGGGAGGTAAAAAACAAGAATTGTAAAAATTCAAAAATACATTTAAAGCAGCTTAATTATGTTTTAAATTAGATGCAAGGCATCATAAGTGCTGTGATGCTAACACTATATTTAGTTAAAATAAATGTTAAAGTGAGAATAAACTTATTTATTATGTTCAACATCCCACATGCAGCACTTCTCACTCCTTAAAGCAACAGCCACCGACAAAATATGTTCGTATGCAGCAAGTTTTCATGAACAAATATGTTTTGTAGGAACTGTAGCGTTTTTTAACAACTAAATAAGTAAATATTGATGTGTTTTATCTGCACACATTAGTTGTAATTACTCAAAGCTCTCCGTAAGAAGGGTTTGGTAGTATTCCTTATTTATTATATTATAATACAACCAACTGTCTTCCTCCTTTGCGCCATAGAGCTCCATTAAAAATCAGCAAATGTGGATTAATACGCCGCTGAAAATAGTCCCCATCAAATGCATTATTTCCTCCTGTTTGTTTGATAAAAACTACAGAGACCAGCTGTTTTAGAAAAGATAGAACTTCATTAATCCAGAAGAAAAAAATAAAATATGAACATAGATGAGCAATAGAGTAATAATTATTTAGTGTAAAATAAGTAATACTGACACCAGTTAAAAATAGAACAGCAATAAGAGTAAAGAGGTAAATAAATACAATAAAAAATCAACTAAAATAGGAAAACAAACAACAAAAGATAAAAAATATATAAAATGTATAAGAAGTAATACTAACACTAGTGGCTAAAGTAAACTAAAATAGAAAAATAACATTGCACATGAAGTTTAAAAAGTAATATTTCACATGATGTGGTTATTGTTGTTGTCAGTCTGATGTTTCAGCTTTGTGTCTCATTATGAAGCCTCGAGTTCAGGGATATCAACGTCGCCATCTTGGTTTTATTGCAACCAGTGAACAGGAAGTGACCATATGTGTACTGAGGAGGAGTGACGTAGAGACCTGTCAATCACCGTGTAGCCCCGCCCCTAAAGCATCCCCTGCTTTATGGTCTGTGTGACTCTAAATGGACCATCATGTACTAAATGAACCATTGAGACCATAAACTCATGTTTACATTTATATCTTTAAACTTGATTCATCACAGACAGAAGCTGTAAAAACTGTCATTATCGTCAGATTTTCTTCTTTCCGACAGTCCTTGAACACATCATGTGCAAACAACGCTTGTTCAGAAAAATCTGCCGAAACGAAGCTTAAAATCATATTTCATCAAAACATTTTCACTTCAACATGATTCTGTTAAAAACATTAAACTGTGAAACTATGACGTCATGATTGACTCATCTGAGACCAACAGTCATGTGACCACAAGAGAGAAACTCTGACTGAACTACAGGAAGTGAACACAGAGGAGAGAGGAGAGGAGAGGAGAGGAGGAGAGGAGAGAGGAGGAGAGGAGAGGAAGAGAGGAGAGGAGAGGAGAGGAGAGGAGAGGAGAGGAGAGGAGGAGAGGAGAGGAGAGAGGAGGAGAGGAGAGAGGAGGAGAGGAGAGGAGGAGGAGAGGAGAGGAGAGGAGAGGAGAGAGGAGGAGGAGACATGTAAATAGTTTAATATTTATAACATGTAGAGCCTCTATTTTATATTCCCAACATTGTTAACTCTTGTGGACACTCGGCTGTTCCTCAAACTCAAAGGATGCTTCCTCAGTAGGACGCATCCTTCCGAGTCGGGTCCTACAGAGACCAGGAGACTCGGTTGAACAGCCTCCCGTGTGTGTTGGTCTACAGGAGACATGAAGGTGTTTTTATCTTATTTCATTGTCTTCTACTTCAGTATATTACACATCTCCAGTAGTCATATATAGATTGTGCATCGCTCCAAACAATGAGGTTTGAGGACATGAAGCGTCTTCACTCTGAGGAAGTCTGACACAAATCTACCCAGCATGCATTGCGCAGGCGATCGCCGGCCGATGGATTCTGATCCGGACCGGCTCGTCTCGAACGAGCTCTTTTTTACAAAGACGATATATTCTGAGTTCTGACACACACACGGAGAACGTGATGTAATACGATGACGTAACGTTTCTGGGTCTGAACCCTCCGCCTCAGCTGAATGGATGCAAAGTGACGGACGCCCCCTCAATGAATTTTGGGAGCTATTTTTAGGGGTTTTTAAGAAGGAAAATCCTGTTTCATTATCCACAGACGAGGTGGCACAACTGCGTCATTGCTGCTCTCCGTCTTCACTTTGTGGTGTTTCGTTTGTCAGCGGGTGACAACAGACCACAGAGGCACGTTCGCCTCCATGTGCCACATCAGCCATGCATGAAGTCACAGATTTGATTGCTCAGTGATAATATTCACCGAACCCCCCGAGATATAAATAGACAACATGTCCAGTGTGTGTGTGTGTGTGTGTGTGTGTGTGTGTGTGTGTTTTGTAGTAATCAGAGCGGAGCTGCTGCTGTTGGTGGTGTCACGGCACACGAGGAGAGGAAGGGGGGGTCACGTGACTCCAGCCGGCCAATGGCAGCGAGCCGCGCTTGATTGAATTTCATCCGGTCGGCCACCGTTAACTTCCCATAATGCTCCGGGGCCAAGCGGCTGTTGGTGCCGGTCACAGATGTGTGTCAGCGCGGATGTGATGTCGTGTTTGTACAGCTGCAATATAACTAAGTACTCTTCTTCAAGTACTGTAGTATGAGTACAAGTATTTCCATTTTATAACACTTTATATTTCATTTCATTTTTAATCATTTAAACATATTAACATTTTACATAGATACAAAAAAAATAGGTTGGTCAGACAATAAAAAATATAATAACTCTATCCATTTAGAGTCAAACAGACCATAAAGCAGGGGATGCTTTAGGGGCGGGGCTACACGGTGATTGACAGGTCTCTACCGTCTCTACGTCACTCCTCCTCAGTCCTAATATGGTCACTTCCTGTTCACTGGATGCAATAAAACCATCATGGCATCAGCAAAACCGTCGAACTAGAGGCTTCATGTCCACAAACCAACGGGTGACGTCACGATGTCACGATGACGACGTCCACTTCTTATATACAGTCTTTGGTTTTTAGGGACATGCGATGTGAATGTCTGTGAACACGTGGCTCCGTGTTGTTAGCTTCAGACAGCAAAAAACACTTTAAAACGTGTCTCCAGCTTCGAGTAACCAAAACGTCTTCTGTCGCCTGAACCTGCAGCGAGAACATTACGACTGAAATATGTCATAACGCTCGAGATGCAATGAGCAGATATTGTAGGAAAACATTCAGCGTCTACATTTCTTCAGGCAGGTTCATTCACCACCTGTTGGTAGAAGGTGAAGATCCAGGTGACCTTCTGTTTATGGGATGTATGAGCTCGGCAGAGCTGCAGAGACGGAGGTGATTCTCAGTGTTTCTGTTGTAAAACGCTGTCCTTCCTCTCCACTCACGTGTTGAGCGTTACCTAATCACTGAGGGGCACGGCTGTGATGTAACGCGCTGCACAAACTGCCTCCACTTCGTCATGTGTGTGTCTCCTCTGTGACTCTCATTGAAAACGTCTCGCTGCAGCTCGTCTTCATCACACTTCCCTCTCTCTGAAGGATGAAGGTGTGAAGTTGTGGGTTCTGCCGAGTGTTCGTTCATCTCTGACGTTTCTTGTTGAAACCCAGCGGAGGGACCGGAGCAGACATGTCGACCTGCTGAGAGGTTCACCTGTTGGTGTAGAATTTAAATGTTGAGACTATTTCACAAACTGCCGTTAGATGTGAAAATAAAATATATGGTGTTTTATTAAATGGTATTTTATTTGGATGTAAGTGCCGTCGATTGTGGCTTTTGTAGTTATTTTACAACCAATATATTTACTTTTTCATCATGTAACTCCATCACATTCAGACTCGGCATTAGCATTGTTAGCATGTTAGCACGCTAGTGCTGCCTCACAGCTAGCAGCTAGCAGCTAGCATGTCTCTAGACTCGTAGTCTTAAGTGTAAAGAGAAGACGGGATGTTTATTTCATGTTTTAAAGCTAAAGTTGTATTTATTTTCATGCATTAATCTGCTCAATAGAAGGACAGTTTGTCAGAGGAGTCGAGTCAACGCTTTGTAAGAAATGAAAGGAGCACGATGCAAGGCTGCATTAATCACTTTCACTTTCATCGCTCACTGTTTACAGGCTCCAACAAACCTTTACGATACGAATCCACTTACGTTTGCTCTCCTGTTTCTGGGAGCAACTACTTCAGTGACACTTTATCATCTGCTGTGATATTTCACGGCTCCACCAACATACGTCGTTAAAGCCGACCCCGGTGTTTTTGCACATATGTGGAGAGGATACCGTAACAGCTGCAGGCCTCTTCTTGAGTGCCCGTCACTGTCACAGATTTCCCATAATTCCCGTCTGTGCAAAACACAGCCAGACCGTCCCCGGATTACGTAGGTCGGGTGTGAAAACAGATTTGGATACGGTCAATTTATGTGTATTTTCTTCTTCTTTTCCTCCCCTGCTGAGGTCTGAAATGTGTGCAGATCCTTTTTAGAACTGCAGTGGTGTTTGTGTAATGGTTGCAAAAAACACTTTGGCTCAAGTTAAGTCCTGCAGCGCTGCGGCGAGGAGGCCGAGTGATGCCGCGGACCCGTCCTGCTGGGATTTGCCGTGTCTACTTATTAAGTACATAATGCTGTGATCCGCCGGCCATCTTCACAGCCAGAGGTCAGGGAGGGTCTCTGCAGGAAAACACATCCACTCCTCCTGTGTTTCATGTCAACACTGATATTTTTTTTTTGCATTAAAGCTGCTGATAGAGGGATTTTATTCAATACCTTAAATGTTCCAAATCTGGGACATTTCAGTTTTTATGACCCCGAGAGACATTTAAAGTAGAAACATGTTTCACTTCTGGTGCCTCAGCGACCGGAGCTCAGTCTGATATAATGATGAACTCTGATTCAAATCAAAGAGTCTGAATATTAAATGAATGCATATCGGTCAAACCTGCAGTGATTATGATACAGTTACTGTTATATTATTATTATTATTAATATTATTGTGATTATTACAACAAACCATATTATTTGATCTCTAGGTTGTGTATTTTATAATATAGACTCCGTACTGCTTATTATGGGTATTTCTTTATTATTCATATGTTTTGAAGATTTGATGTGATGATTGGAGCAAATTAGTATTTTTTATTTATTTTTATTTTTTTATTATGACAATAATAAATATGTGAGTTGAAGGTCAAAACAGATAATCTCACTCATTCCTTTCTCATTATGGAACACGACGAATATGAACAAATCCAAACACATTATTGCTTTAAACATAAAACCTCCGCTTCAGTTTAAGCTGACAGCAGTGGGGTGAAAAAAAAACACCCTCCAGGTTAGCGTGATGTTTCACAACCCGAGCAGTGAATCATCAAATCACACACACACACACACACACACACACACAGTTTTCTCTGTGCATATATTCCCACCGTGTAAACGTCAGACATGTAGGACATCGTCTTCATCTTTAGCGGTGACTCCTCCACTGAACCAACATACATACACAGATCTCTGCATTTTAATCTGCTTTGCATCGTCAAACACGCGACACGTTCACGCTTAAAATAGTCCAGAGGGGAAGAAGACTGCTGGAGCGAGAAGGAGAGAAACTAAATGTCATAATAATAAAGTACGTCTGCAGAGGTCAAGAGACGACGTCGCTCAATCTGAAGCTTTTAGAAGAGTTTAAACAAGACGTCATCCTGTTAGCTTTAATTACTGTATTCATGATTTTAACCTCAAAGGTTTTCATGATTCCTGGAAATAAAAACATGATTTATTATGCAAACAATTTGAAAGATATGAAGCAAACAGAACTGAGCAGCATCTCTCCTCTAAAAAGCCCAAAATGAACTCCAACATAAAGAGAGAAGTACTAGTGAAATACTGCAGCACCACCTAGTGGACACATGTGGGACTGACGGGAGTATCTGAAGATATTACGTGTTGTTATGTTTTAATACCTTTCAACAATGAAGAAATACAGCTTCAGATTATTACTCTATTTATTATAAGTGAAGATCAAGTATTCTCAATTCTTTATTTTTCAAATAAACTTAAGAATTAAGTGTTTCTTATATTGATTTGGAAACAAATATCAAGAGAAAAATACTTCTCACAAAGCTTAAAATAGAGCAGAGTTGTTTCGATACTTAAAGAGACGGAATCAAATCTTCAATCAGCAACAACAGAGAACAGGTGAGCAGGAGGGGAGGAGACTAACGAGGGACAGGTGAGCAGGAGGGGAGGAGACTAATGAGGGACAGGAGGGGAGGAGGGGAGGAGACTAACGAGGGACAGGAGGGGAGGAGGGGAGGAGACTAACGAGGGACAGGTGAGCAGGAGGGGAGGAGACTAATGAGGGACAGGAGGGGAGGAGACTAACGAGGGACAGGTGAGCAGGAGGGGAGGAGGGGAGGAGACTACATTTGGTGTCAAAATAAAGTACAGTGTGACGATGATGATGGTGGTGATGAAGATCATTAAGGTGTGTTTAATGGGTTTTTTAAAGATGGGAGTTTTGGTCAAACAAACACAAGATGTTAACTCAGGCGACCGGCGTTCGTGTTAAAGTTTAGTGATTTGTCTGACAAACAGAAATAAAAACAAAGAGGAATATTCTGAATGACATTTCATTCAGCTCTTTATTCTATTGAGGACTTTACTCAGTTTGAGATTCGACCCGCTGAGATAAACAATCGATGATTAACACGTTCACAGCGAGGTCACAGGAAGGTGAGGGATTTGTTCATGTTATGAATGAAAGTACATTTATTCAAGTACCATTTTCTTCTACTTTCATACTTCTACTCCATAATATCTCAGAGAGATAATGTTAAAATCTCGTGTTCTTAGTTTCTCTAGAGTTTGACCGTCGCTTTAACTGACGCTAAGTTACAAACAGACTCATTTGGACCCAAAACACCTTTTCTCTCTAATGTCCATAGACAGAACTCAAACATGTCTTTATGCAGAATATCACAGAATGAAATAGAGGCTCTACATGTGATCAATATTAAACTATTTACATGTTTACATCCTCTACTTCCAGCCTCTCCTCTCTTCTCTCTCCTCTCTCCTCTCCTCTCCTCCTCTCTCCTCTCCTCTCTCCTCCTCTCTCCTCTCCTCTCTCCTCTCCTGTCTCCTCTCTCCTCTCCTCTCCTCCTCTCTCCTCTCCTGTCTCCTCTCTCCTCTCCTCTCCTCTCCTCTCTCCTCTCTCCTCTCCTCTCCTCTCTCCTCTCTCCTCTCTCCTCCTCTCTCCTCTCCTGTCTCCTGTCTCCTCTCTCCTCTGTGTTCACTTCCTGTAGTTCAGTCAGTTCCTCTCTTGTGGTCACATGACTGTTGGTCTCAGATGAGTCAATCATGACGTCATAGTTTCACAGTTTAATGTTTTTACACCATGATGTTAAAGTGAACTCTTTATTAGAGGAAACATTTATAATGAGAACATGAAGAGTAAAATGTTTTGATGAAATATGATTTTAAGCTTCGTTTCAGCAGATTTTTCTGACGTAAGCGTTTGTCACACATGATGTGTTCAAGGACCATCGGAAAGAAGAAACTGACAATAACGACAGTTATTAAAGCTTCTGATAGACGGTGTAGTTTTGGTGATTGTTTAAAGGAAACATGCTTTTCCATCCTGCCGGTGAGTTTTGGGATGTTGGTGGGTTAACCACAGACCGTACTTCAGACATCGAACCAAAAACACACAAAAAAACCACATTGACTTCCACACGAGGGAACAGGAAGTGTAAAAACGAGTCATTTCTAGTTTCAGTACTCTCTGTTGTGTTTGCCTTTGGTGTGAATTGTGCGTGAGCAAGTTGAGATGTAGCTCTTCTTCTATGTTTGTGTTTATTTGACACACTTGCTTTGTTATTGTGTGCGATCATGAGGTCAACATTCCTCCCGGCTCTACGGTCTCTACTGTCGGCCGTGTTGACACCTCGTGGCGTCTCTCGTTGGGCAATCTGGCGAAAAGTGAAGGAGGAAAGTTCCTCTGCCTGCTGGATTTGGCCGTGCAGGCCGGCTGGCTGCATATGCTGCGGTGGGATTACACTGATCCAACCTAATGCCTAAGACCATGCAATCATTCATAACTACAGGAGCTGTTGAGGGAACAGCCGTGGATGCTCCCGGCACCATCTGCCGCCTGTGGGCAGGATTAACTTCGAGGAAGATGCTGAAAGGTTTGGGGGGGCGGGGGGGGGGGGGGGCTCGTATAGTTCACCAACCCGGCAGACAAACACCCGCAGAGAGGAACCTTTTATTTTACCAAAACATCAAACTGCTTCTTTAAAGATGGAATTCAATCCAACTCGTTGGTATTGGTGCCTTCACGGATCAATGTTCACTGTTTTTTAACAAATTTGTGGTAACTCTGCAACAGCGAGGCCGTTTTCTGCCTTTCTGATGAAATGTTTCTGCTCAGAATCGATCGCCTGCGAACGCAGATTTCTGTCCGACTTGTGATTGATCAGAAAATTTGCTGTAATCAATATTCCTACAATGACAAAGCATCACGAAGAAGCTGTAAATAGCCACTGTTCAGTATAGCAGAGCATCAAACAGCAGACAGACTCGGTTAGAGACGAGCAGCTAAACGAGGTGGAGACCAAACGCGGAGCTAAAAATGAGATTCCCGGATCATCACGTCGCTCTGCAGCGGTTAGATGTGAAAGTAGGAAACAGTTTGCAAACAAATTAAACATATCAAACTAAAAACTGTCTTTCACCCAGGAGACAGCTGTTCGTTCCTCGTGAGAAACAAGATTCATTTATCACGTAACTTGCGTACTTAAGTAACACCACTTACGTAGTTATTTTAACCAAAACAACCATCTTTTCCGAAACCTAACTAAGTATTTTTGTTTCCTAAACCTCTCTAAGTTTCCTGTGAAGATGGAAGTTTATTTTGAAAAGACTGTGTTCATGTAACGAGCAGAAATTGACACGTGTTGCTGAATTTATTTAGTAAAACGCACGAAAAATGAGGATTAACTTTTGTGTAAGACATCGTACGAACCGTTGTGTGCGGATACTTTGGTTTGAGACTTTCAACACTTTTTGGAGTCCGACTGAGAAAAGTTGCTTCTTTCTTTTCACCGTTTTCAGAGTCTATAAACACTAAAACCTGGTCTTCTGTTTGTTTGTGTCTCCACAGAGAGTTGATGCCCTGCCCTCCGATCATCAGGGGAATCGAACCCCCGTCCACCGGGACACGCAAAGCAACACAACACTGCTGCTGCCCTTCAACAAACAGCATCCGCCACCTTTTTTTGGAACTCTGTGCCTTCAACCAAAATTCACCAGTGATACTTCTGAAGCTTTTGCTTTTTTGTTTTTCTTTTTCTTTTGACTCAGAGGATTTATATCTGCCTGATGTAGGAGGGCCTGGGATCGAGCTCACACCTTTTATCTCTCTGGAGTTAAAAAAAAAAAAAAAAAAACCTAACCAGGAAATGCAAATATTGATCATTTTAACGTCCTAACGTGTTCTTTTTTTGTTTTTCTACAAATTGTGTTCGTGATTTACTTCATATCAGAGGAAAACCCCTCGCTGTGCAATATCAGTCCATATTTATGTGAAGTTGTCATGTGGATGTAGACTTTGGACGAACTTTTTTGTTTTTATTTTTTTAACGACGTTTTCCTGATTTCTATTTTTCTAAAACGATTGAAAGACAGATGAGTGGAGGGGAGAAGAAAAAAGAATAAAAAACACATTTTAAGGGAGAGAGAGGACGTTTGGTTGTTGCTGAATTCGTCTACGTTTAGTTTTCCCTGGACTTCCCTTCCTCCTGCTCTGACCGGAGCCAAAGCCATAGTCTATCTCAGATATTTAAAAAACACACCAGTGTCCCCAACAGCAAGATGCATTCAGGGTCTCTCCGTCCGGGGCCGACACCACGGGCTCCTCTCGTCTCAGCTGTTGGACTTTTACGAGCGATGTTTTTTCGGTTTCTACTGTTTCGTTCAGGGGCTTGAATCTGAAGTATTTAGTATTTCTCTACCTTTGTGTGGCCTGTTCTTCTTGCTGTTATTTTCTACTTCCTCCTACATATCAATCAAGCAACTATAAGTGGCATGAGTACGCGTGACGGTGAGAACAATGAATGAGTGTGTGTTCGCCAGAATGGGAGAGGAAATTCTGTGAATGCTCAAATAATAAAAGCCCAATAATGGCTCCAGTGATAGGAAGTGAAGGAATGGGGAAAACATTTTAAATGTGTTGGTTAGATGTTGGCCAAAACAGCAAACCATTAAAAACCAAAGCCGGTTGAAAAATGTCCTCTAAAGCTCGATTAATCGTAGTTTAAGATGCGACACAAATCTGGTATTTGCGACCGATTGTTGGGCCATTGATATCATAAGATGCCTTCATGTCTAATGGGAGTTCCTGCTGCTCCTGAGCTGTAAACAAATCATAACGGTTTCATGAATCTACGCTCTTTACAGTCTCAGGAGGTTCAAGTTTATCCCCAAATCAAACCACAAAGGTCCAACAATTAGCTGCAGAGCTTTCAACCACGTTTCTTGTCTTCAACATATCTTCTTCCCAAAGGTCAAGAAATATTATGTAAAAAAATGAGCAGACCAGTTTATTGGTTCTCTTAACATTGTGCCTTTCAAAAGGCCGACTTTGTTTAGAAAAGTATAAACTCATATTAAACTAGAAGGGCGCTCAAAGAGCGTAGACCTCGACCGAGGCTGTTTCCGTAAGTTCTACGTCACTCCTCAGTCCAGATATGGTCACTTCCTGTTTACTGGTTAAAAAAAAAACACTTGGCGACGGCGAAAGCGTCAAACTCAAGGCTTCAAAACGTTCACAAACCAACGAGTGACGTCACGACGAGTACGTCCACTTCTAATATAGTCTGTGGGTAAAACATATTAGTTAAGATAACGTTACATTTAAAACAGCTAACGGCCATGTTGTTGTTGTTTCAAACAAAAGTAAATGATCTCACGACAAACTGAGACTATCTTGACGTACAATATTATCTTTTGAATTGACAAACATCACTGTGATTCATGACATAACTCAAACGGGATCAAAAGAGAATTTCGCCATCGACTACTATGCATACTTTCCTCCAAAGTAAAGTCCCGACACCAGGAGAGGAAGAGGTCCTGCAAACATTTCACATGTCTACCATCTGCCCAATACCCTTTAATAATTAAACATTTGATTTGTGCCTTGTTAGCGGACGTTAGCTGTTTAGTAGCTTTAGGGAAACAAGATTATGTGTAAGAAGGAAGACTGATGCAAAAGTTAAAAGAATAAAACCAAAAACATGTTTTTTCTGTGCTTTTATCGCTGCCAGTAATAAAAATAAAACATTTCACAATAAAAGTCTTCCAGTGGAAGTGAAGCGATGATGGGCTTTTAATGTGAAAGGGCAAAGGACTCAATAACAAGGTAACACAGAGAACAAAAGAGAAATGGTTCTGACTGAAATATAATCAAATGTACTTTAAAAAACAGGATGATTTATTCAAAATAATTTCCTCTTTCAACTACAGACTCTGGCTGCTATTTGAGCGTTCGCAGTATTTCCTGTTGTATCGTTTCAATCCTGTTTTCTGCAGTGGTGAAATGTTTTTGTGTATCCTTGAAGCTGCTATCCCTGTACTGTGTAGATCGGAGACGTCCAGCCTTATCCCTGAAGTCCTACAAACATCCTCCATTAGCTGTCCACATACCTCACACACACACCAACACACGTTTAACATGAACTCAGTTCATAAACGCATCGGTGGTTCAGTTTGTGCCTTTCAAGGGAATCAACGTTTTCACATTTGAGTTATGTTTTCATCCAAAAATGACTATTCTGAAACTTGCAGTTACAGTGAGGAACTTTTACCTGGTCCTGAACCAGTATTAGTTAGTCCTGGTCCTCTATAAGACCTCCATCAGTAAAGAGACCATCAGAGAGAAGATGGTCTATTTCCACCGGGTCGGATTCTGGTGAAACCACCAGAATCTCCTTCAGCTCAGACTCCAGCAGAGACCGGACCACCGTGGACAGACCCAGATCCTCCAGCAGAGACCGGACCGCCGTGGACAGACCCAGATCCTCCAGCAGAGACCGGACCACCGTGGACAGACCCAGATCCTCCAGCAGAGACCGGTCCACCGTGGACAGACCCAGATCCTCCAGCAGAGACCGGACCACCGTGGACAGACCCAGATCCTCCAGCAGAGACCGGACCACCGTGGACAGACCCAGATCCTCCAGCAGAGACCGGACCACCGTGGACAGACCCAGATCCTCCAGCAGAGACCGGACCACCGTGGACAGACCCAGATCCTCCAGCAGAGACCGGACCACCGTGGACAGACCCAGATCCTCCAGCAGAGACCGGACCACCGTGGACAGACCCAGATCCTCCAGCAGAGACTGGACCACCGTGGACTCTCTGGGAGCCAACACAGACACCATGCTGCTGGAGACCCAGGACGTATTGCTGGACCCGCTGGAGGGAAGGGAGGCACGGGAGAACCAGAACCAGGACTGAGAGGCAGACTGTCAGACCTGCTGCAGTAACATGAGAGGTTTTCTAAAGAGTCTGGTGCTCAGAAACACGACCACGTTAGTCCACAGGGACCAGCAGAACCACCACTACATGACAGTTCTTTGCAGTAACTTAAAGTAGATTTAAAGTCACGTATTTCTATTAAAGAACTCGTGATGTAAAATCTGATCCCGTCAGAGGCACAAACTGGAGCTCGTGGTCTTTTTTCTTTCAATCAAATCAAACATGTTTCTCTTGAAAAGCAAACTGTTTGTAGGCGAATACCTGCAAAGTGTATTTTCTTTATTCTTTCTAAATGCATGGTTTTGATTGAACATTCATATCCACCCGGAGGATGTTGTGTTCTGCCAACAGTAGTGGAGGTAGTTTCCTGTTCTCTGTGTGGAGTCCGTAGACTTTGCTGCCTGTGAGTGTGAATCATCCGTGAAGCTGCCTCCGTCCATCAAGTACCTTCTTTCTGACGCCATTCCCCAAAACAACGCTGCCAAATTGGTCTGAATAAGCCAAAAGTTTCTCTGTGTATAAGTGGTTTAAGTGTATCACATGTTTAAACCTCATCCCGTCAATGTTACATTGTGTTTTTAACAGAAAAAAGAAATCCTGTTTGTTAAACTGTTGATAATATATGCAGACGAGTTATGAAATAAACTGAAACATACTCAGACTGTTGGCTGGTTTGAGTTTCCTTGTTTCTCCACCTGATGGAGACATTTCTCTTCGTGTTGATGTATATGTGGTTATTAGATTAAACACGTTCATTTAGAGACAGTTAACATAATAAACTACATTTTGATAAAATCATCTCTTAGAAAACAAATCAGCACCATGTTTATGTCACGTATCATTTTTATTAATTACATTTAAAACAAATCAATATTGTGAGCTATAAGTTGAGTTCAATCAAATTTATATATATATATTACTTTTTTGTTTGTTTAATTTAACCTGAAGAAATAAAAATATCCATTAATTTACTAGAAAAATGGAAACAATTAAAGGAAAGTCTAAAAAAAACACATAATCTTAGGTATAAGCCTAAAATATTATTAACCGTATATTTCTGGTTAGAACAACAAAATATAAACATTAAAACTGTGGCATAAATCAAATGTATTATAGTTGGATTTCATATATCTTGTTATAAACTTGTTATAAGAAGTTGAAGAATCATTTCGAAATCGTTGTCTTTCTTCGTCCTTTTTGGACACTCCAAGTACCCGTACCATAACTCACGAAGAGTTTATTGCGCTTTATATTCTTAAATACACTTTAACAGTTTTATTTATTTTAATGAACTCATCAAGTTCACTTAGTTCATTCATATAATTTCGACTTCAGCACAACTTTATAATATGAATGGAATATATCTGAGTTTTGTAATCAATATACAGCCTACACAAACAATACGGTGTTGCACTCTCACCGGTCCCCCAGAAGCAAAGCCAGGTAGGAACTAAACTACTGCAGCTAAGGGCTCACAGAACCGTGACTTAAAATGATATTCAAGTAAATATATCAATACAAATCCCATGCCACATTATAGTTTAGACTCAATTGATAAATATGTGTAACTAGATGCATTTATTTATTATCGATATTAAGTGATGTAGAGTCTAATCTGTGCAACACGTGCGTCTCAGGACCACAGCTCTCAGAGGCGGGTAGGTGGCTCTTAAAAGAGCCGTTGGTGGGTGACTAGAGTCGGGTGAGTTTAAGCCCTCTCTCCGCGGATGCGGCGGGCCAGCTGGATGTCTTTGGGCATGATGGTAACCCTCTTGGCGTGGATGGCGCACAGGTTGGTGTCCTCGAACAGACCGACCAGGTAAGCCTCGCTGGACTCCTGCAGAGCCATGACGGCGGAGCTCTGGAAGCGCAGGTCGGTCTTGAAGTCCTGAGCGATCTCCCTCACCAGGCGCTGGAAGGGCAGCTTGCGGATCAGCAGCTCGGTGGACTTCTGGTAGCGACGGATCTCCCTCAGAGCCACGGTACCGGGCCTGTAACGATGGGGCTTCTTCACTCCGCCGGTGGCCGGGGCGCTCTTACGGGCAGCTTTGGTCGCCAGCTGCTTCCTGGGAGCTTTTCCTCCGGTGGACTTACGGGCGGTCTGCTTGGTTCTGGCCATCTTTAGTCTTCTTCTCTTTACTCAAGAAAAGTAGTTGTGTTCTCTAAGCGACAGCGTCTCCTTTATATAGACGGAGCCGGTGCGCCGGAAACGCTGATTGGTCCAATAATATGCGCGTGACACAGCAGCTCAGCTATTGGATAAAAGATGTTTGAAAAACATGTTCAGCCTCTTTGATATTTTCATTTTATTAGTTTTATCAAAAGTATCAATTACAAAGAAACAATAGTGGAAATAAGCTAAAATCATAACACTCTTACTAATGCCCATTTATGACTTCTTATACACGTTTAATCATGTTTTTATTATCATGTCATCTATTTTAGTTGAATTGTTTTACTAAACTCTTACTGCTGTTATATTCTATTGTTTGTTTGTTCTTATGCTTCTGTTGTAATCTTTCATTAATCTCACACAGGAGTGATCAAAGGGAACAGAGGTCATCCAGAGGTCAGAGGGGCCTCATCACAGACTCAAGATCTGCACCTGCAGCGTAACGCAATAAACTACAAAGAATCACATTTGAATCTATTTGGGTTGGAGGGTGGTGGTGGTGAGGGGGGGGTCATAACATATAAAGGTACCTGAGCTGCGTCTCTCTGACATCACGGCAGCAGGACTTGGTGCAGCAGACTCGGTGCAGCAGACTCGGTGCAGCAGGACTCGGTGCAGCAGACTCGGTGCAGCAGACTCGGTGCAGCAGGACTCGGTGCAGCAGACTCGGTGCAGCAGGACTCGGTGCAGCAGACTCGGTGCAGCAGGACTCGGTGCAGCAGACTCGGTGCAGCAGGACTCGGTGCAGCAGGACTCGGTGCAGCAGACTCGGTGCAGCAGGACTCGGTGCAGCAGACTCGGTGCAGCAGGACTCGGTGCAGCAGGACTCGGTGCAGCAGACTCGGTGCAGCAGGACTCGGTGCAGCAGGACTCGGTGCAGCAGACTCGGTGCAGCAGGACTCGGTGCAGCAGACTCGGTGCAGCAGGACTCGGTGCAGCAGGACTCGGTGCAGCAGGACTCGGTGCAGCAGACTCGGTGCAGCAGACTCGGTGCAGCAGGACTCGGTGCAGCAGACTCGGTGCAGCAGACTCGGTGCAGCAGGACTCGGTGCAGCAGACTCGGTGCAGCAGGACTCGGTGCAGCAGACTCGGTGCAGCAGGACTCGGTGCAGCAGGACTCGGTGCAGCAGACTCGGTGCAGCAGGACTCGGTGCAGCAGGACTCGGTGCAGCAGGACTCGGTGCAGCAGACTCGGTGCAGCAGGACTCGGTGCAGCAGGACTCGGTGCAGCAGACTCGGTGCAGCAGGACTCGGTGCAGCAGGACTCGGTGCAGCAGACTCGGTGCAGCAGGACTCGGTGCAGCAGACTCGGTGCAGCAGGACTCGGTGCAGCAGGACTCGGTGCAGCAGGACTCGGTGCAGCAGACTCGGTGCAGCAGACTCGGTGCAGCAGGACTCGGTGCAGCAGACTCGGTGCAGCAGACTCGGTGCAGCAGGACTCGGTGCAGCAGACTCGGTGCAGCAGGACTCGGTGCAGCAGACTCGGTGCAGCAGGACTCGGTGCAGCAGGACTCGGTGCAGCAGACTCGGTGCAGCAGGACTCGGTGCAGCAGACTCGGTGCAGCAGGACTCGGTGCAGCAGGACTCGGTGCAGCAGACTCGGTGCAGCAGGACTCGGTGCAGCAGACTCGGTGCAGCAGACTCGGTGCAGCAGACTCGGTGCAGCAGGACTCGGTGCAGCAGACTCGGTGCAGCAGGACTCGGTGCAGCAGACTCGGTGCAGCAGGACTCGGTGCAGCAGGACTCGGTGCAGCAGACTCGGTGCAGCAGGACTCGGTGCAGCAGACTCGGTGCAGCAGGACTCGGTGCAGCAGGACTCGGTGCAGCAGACTCGGTGCAGCAGGCCTCGGTGCAGCAGGACTCGGTGCAGCAGACTCGGTGCAGCAGGACTCGGTGCAGCAGACTCGGTGCAGCAGGACTCGGTGCAGCAGACTCGGTGCAGCAGGACTCGGTGCAGCAGACTCGGTGCAGCAGACTCGGTGCAGCAGGACTCGGTGCAGCAGACTCGGTGCAGCAGGACTCGGTGCAGCAGACTCGGTGCAGCAGGACTCGGTGCAGCAGGACTCGGTGCAGCAGACTCGGTGCAGCAGGACTCGGTGCAGCAGACTCGGTGCAGCAGGACTCGGTGCAGCAGGACTCGGTGCAGCAGACTCGGTGCAGCAGGACTCGGTGCAGCAGGACTCGGTGCAGCAGACTCGGTGCAGCAGGACTCGGTGCAGCAGACTCGGTGCAGCAGGACTCGGTGCAGCAGGACTCGGTGCAGCAGACTCGGTGCAGCAGACTCGGTGCAGCAGGCCGTCGATCTGTTCCTCCAACACGAGGAGGCTGATGAGATCTGGAGGATGAGACGACTGATCACTGACTGATTATTGACTCGTTTATAATCAGCATTTCATGATGTAAAGTGTTGTGCTCTGAGTGGTAAATGTTGAATTCATATTGATAATTATGATTTCTTATGATATAGCAGTGAGGACAGAGTTTAATGGCTGCACTGATTAAATATGGTTCTATTATAAGTTCACAGCTTCAGGATGTTCAGGCCATTTTCAAATTCAATCAAATATATTGAAGTCGTTTTGGCTTTAATGTGTTTATGTAAAGCAGGACATGATAATGTGTGATAGCGCTCTGAAACACTCATGAAAGATGAATCCTACATGTATTAATGAGACACGAGCTCTCTACACATTCTGAATAGATCTGTAGTTTAATGTGCTGTAAACACTGTGAGGGATTCCTGGTTTATATGAACAGTGTGTACGGCTGAAGAGCCGCTGAAAGGGCCACAAAATGACCCCGATCTGTGACGGTGCACATTTAAATAGAAATAAATGCTAATGATGAAACATAATACGTTGATATTGTTTGAAATGGAGTTCAACATGTCGCGTGTTTTGCATTATGTTGTTTGTAATAAACAATCCAACAAAACTTCCTTTTCATTCCCTCTGAACATCACAGAGTTCATTCACTGCAGCACATCGGTTTTAAAATAATGTGACTTTTGCAACACAGGATCGCATTAAAAACATTTAAATTAGAATAAAAAGTCAAACAAAAGAATAAAGTAACAACATTGTAACTACAAGGGGAGAAACAGTTCCACTGAGAATCATTAGAACAATAGAAACGCTGCCAGCTGGTGTCTGGTGTCGTGTCATCTTCTATGCGGTTGGTGAGGTTGTATTAACTGGTGATTAACGGTGATTATTCTAACATCGTTTGGACGTAGATTGGGAGTGACGAGCTGTTTATTTCATGTTTACATCTTTGACACTAAATGAGGTCAGAGAACCTGCTTTAATGCTTTAATGCTTTAAAATAATCCATTTTATCAGCCTAGAATAACATAATGTTGTGTTAAAGAGTCTTTATGGGACTTTAAATGCTGTTATAAATAAATGATCTCTTAGAATGAATGGCTGAACCCTGTGGGAGCTCATCTCTCACCTGAGGAAGCTCAGCTGTGGAACTAAGAGCGTTTGTGTCTTTACACCGTTATCTATCCATCTATAGAACACAGCTCACATTGTTCTACAGATGTAACTATGGTTGATTATCATGAATTAGAAATAGCACTATAATGAATGAAGAGCACACTGTGTCAGGAAGTGGAGAACTCAGCCCGCGGCCTATTCCAACAGGAGTGTGTTTGCAGACACCAGATTAACCTCCGTTTAATAAGAACATATGAACACGAGTAACGTGCTTTTACATTGGATCTCTGAACAAACATCTCTTCTCACTGTCAAACTCTGTTTGTTGGACTTTTGATGCATTTTAAAGCATTTAGGAGAGAAATCACAAGGAAAAGAGCCTCAGCAGCGTTTCACACAGCAGACGATGGGAGACGTTTAAACACTTTAAAATCTAAATGAAGAAAAGTATTGAAGTTGATTTGACTTACATATGAAGGTAAACTCCTTCGCTGTTAGTTCGATTACATTTCATACTTTAGTTCTCCCTCCACATATGTTTTTTTATACATTTAATGGCGAAGAGAAAACACAAGTGACACAGTTTTCCTGCTGCACTGGTGAGAGGCAGGCTGGGTTGAGTCTCTACGGTTCTCATGGTGTGTTTAAGTTCCTCTCGTGGCTCGGAGTTTTCATCCAGTCACAACAGACAAGCAGAGAAGATTTATAGACAGTACAATGGCAGAATTCGCTCCAGCAGCTGCAACGGCTTCCCCGGTGAAAGCCCCGAGGAAGAAGGCCTCCAAGCCCAGCAAGAAGTCCGGACCCGGCGCCGGGGAGCTCATCCTGAAAGCGGTGACCGCCTCCAAGGGCCGTAATGGTATCTCCTACGTGGCCGTGAAGAAGTACATGGCCGCTGAGGGCTACGACGTGAAGCAGAACAGCGCCCACATCAAGCGCGCCGTCAAGAAGCTGTTGGCGGGAGGATCCCTCGTCCAGCTCAAGGGAAACGGTGCCACCGGCTCCTTCAAGGCGGCCAAACCCGCTGAGAAGCCCAAGAAGTCGGCGGCAGCGGTGAAGAAGTCCCCCGTCAAACCCAAGAAGCCCGCAGCGGCGAAGAAGCCCGCCGCCACCAAGAAGTCCGCTGTCGTCGCTAGGAAGCCAAAAGCAGCCAAGACGACCCTCAAGAAGGCCAAGAAACCCGCTGTGGCCAAGAAAACATCCGTGAAGAAGCTCACAAAGAGCCCGAAGAAGAAGATGGTCAAGAAGGCAGCTTCACCCAAGAAAACATCCGTGAAGAAGGCCGTCAAAGCCAAACCAGCGAAGAAGGCAGCAGCGGCTAAAAGACCAGCGAAGAGGGCAGCAGCAGCCAAGAAACCAGCGAAGAAGTAAACTTCCACAAGTTTCACAGCAACCAAAAAGGCTCTTTTAAGAGCCACCCACATACACCAAAAGAGCACAAGTCCGGAATATTATTATTATTATTGTTAGAAATATGTTTATTTATTGTCATGTAAGTAGTTACAATGGCTGAACATAACATCCTTCATTTATGCTGAGGACTGAATACGTTTAAACACAATCACTCTAACACACTGAGCTGCAGAATAAAACAAGAAACATTATCTACATCTAATGCAAATATCAATAAAGCAAATGATGTATAATGAGAAGCAAACTGCCCGAAAACATTGTTGCTTCAGTTTAAAACATATTACATTTAATACACACATCGCTGATAATAAGCTTCATTTAAATATAGATTAGAAGCCTGAAATCAAACTAAAGACGGTTTAAGAAGCACACATGAAATATATAAAACCTTACACAGTGTAGAGTCACCGTATTATTTCACTAAGTACACATAAAGTGACGTACTTAAGTACACATATGAGGTACTTTACTTGATTATTTTCTTCTCAGACAATGTTATACTACATTTTATTACATTTAACTCCAAATATTGTGACTTTACTACGTTTGTTTCACAGCTTTACTCACTTTAACAATTATAATTCTTGAGAACTTATGACGACATTTCTCACTATTAACATTAAATGACTCAATGGAGAATAAGAATAATGATAATATAATGATATCATCTCTTTAGTAATCATAGAAACATACTTTGACTCTGGATGAGGTGAGACATGTCTCTTTAACAGCTGATGTTAAATATAATCTCACTTTATGTATTTACATTATGTAATATAAGAAGCACGTAATAAATACTTTTTAAGCTCTAAATCTTTATTCAAATTTATGTTCAAATCTCCTTAAAATATAATGATGTGCTGATTATTGTGATTTCATTACTTCACTGTATTTTCTTTTTATGTCATCATGTAAATTGGACTACATGTTATTCTTTATACATGTTCGAGTTGTGTTATTTTGCTAATGTGTGCATTTTTACCCGAGATGTCTTATTTTGTAATTCGCACTTCGGGCGGGAGTCTTGTGCTTTGCTGGGTGACGCAGTCGTCTCTGACTGGATGATCGTACTCATGTACCGCACCAATGAGCGAGCAGACGTGCCTTTATAGTCTGAGCTTCTGCAGCGGAGGAATATTCTTCTTCTCTTAGCCGAAGCAGTCTTAACCTATCTACAACATGTCTGGAAGAGGAAAGGGAGCCGGAAAGGTCAGAGCGAAGGCCAAGACCAGGTCTTCTCGTGCCGGACTTCAGTTCCCCGTCGGCCGTGTCCACAGACACTTGAGGAAGGGCAACTACGCCCACCGTGTCGGTGCCGGAGCTCCGGTGTACCTGGCGGCGGTGCTGGAGTACCTGACCGCTGAGATCCTTGAGCTGGCTGGGAACGCTGCCCGCGACAACAAGAAGACCAGAATCATCCCCCGTCACCTGCAGCTGGCCGTCCGCAACGACGAGGAGCTCAACAAACTGCTGGGCGGAGTGACCATCGCTCAGGGCGGCGTGCTGCCCAACATCCAGGCGGTGCTGTTGCCCAAGAAGACCGAGAAGACCGCCAAGAAGTAGATCCTTCTAGTCGCCCCCTGAAAACCCAACGGCTCTTTTAAGAGCCACCCACTCCTCTGAAAGAGATCCATCCTATTATAGTGAAGCGCGCGCGCGCACACAACTTAATATACAGATGTAGTTATTACGTGTTTTGTAGTAGCAGACCATATGGTAGCAGAATGATTAATCGAATGCTTCTAGAGGTAAATCTTCATGAATCATTCCACACTTTATTTTCAATACTCTTACTAGACTATTGTATTATGTTGTACTGACCTTCTCTGGTATTTTATAAGCCTGAACTCAAACTAAATGTTTAGTCCAAAAAGCATAAATAACACTAGTCGCCATATTATTAACAAAGTGATGTACTTTAAGTACTTCTCTTGTTAACAGCAGGATTCTCTTCACACAGCAGCAGTTCCATCTCTTCACTCTCTGTGCTCAGTGTGTGACGTCATGTCAAACGTTCACTGCTGTGAACATGAACAACACGTTTCATCACAATGTGTGTGTTCATGTGACTGCAGCTCTACTCTTCATCACTATGATGCTGTAACTCAGAGGCGATGAAGGTTACCCAGCGGTCACAGAATAAAGACACTTCACGCAGAGTTTAGGTGTATTTTCCCTTTAACTCACGAGATGCAGGCAGCATGTTTATACTTAATGTGAATATAATTCATACTTTGTTGGCATCTTATTCTGAAAACCGGATGTTCGTCTGAAGAAACCGGATGTTGTCTCACGTTAATCTTCCCGCTAACTTTCTTAGCTCATTCTTGAAGCTCATACGTGACGTCATTCGTTGATCTAAAGGTGCATTCACACCAAACGTGACGTGAACGCGCCATGAGAACGTTCCTCAGACCGACATCTTCCACAACACGAACCTGCAGTTTGTCTCCACTTCTCTGTAGCATCTGTTAGCTTGTGTTGCTTTAGTTTCTCTAAACTTCTCCCACTCGCTGCATCAACGTAGTCTGAAGACTTCCTCCACCGCTGCCAGTGAGCAACGCACTTTCAAAATAAAAAAAATGTGTTTAATCGTCGGCGTTAATTAATTAATGCTTGTAACGCGTTGTTAGCTTGCCCAGCACTAATATATATACATATATATCAGTGGCGGGCTGTGCATTTTATACCTGGGCCTTCACTGCTGAAATACCACCTTACAACCACATGATGGCGCCACAGCTAGGGTTATTATTCGTTTCTAGGGCTGTAACTATATAACGTTACGTATTAAACCATTTGGTACGGGGCTTACAAACCGAACAATACGTTTGAATAATATTAGTAAATTGTAGGAAATATGTTTCCTGCGCTCACTAGGAGACAACGGTCTGTGTGACCTCTGAACCAGAACAAAAACAACCACAACAAAAAACAGCTGGGGCTCCGCAAGTGTTCTGGGAGGCTACGCTAACTAGCTTGATGGAAAAACAACAGCAGCAACACGCATTCTGCTACACACTCGAGGGCCATTCAGATATTAATGTAAAAAAAATGTACCAAATGCTGATCACATCCTCCTTTCTTTGTTGACAAAGATTTAAATCCCAACTCACAAATCTGTTTCTCCTCCTTCAGTCATTGAGTGTTAAAAAAAACTAGGTAAAATATATATATAATCTATATCAAGCAAAATGCCTTACTTGTAGGCCAGCTAGCAGCTCTGACACGTCAAAGAATACGCCCAACATGTCAAACTAAAGATCTGATTGGTTGAACACTATGTCAATCAACAATATCCTCCCCATTCACTTAACCTGCACATGGATTCACTGGTGAGTCTGCAGGCCTGGGGCCTCTCTTCTACCTAGAGACATAGAGGTGAAATCTGATTAATCTGATAATCTGCCACACATGGCTTAAATTAAACATAAATTAACATGGATTTCACATCCACAAATCATAATGCATGACATGGAAAACTATGTTAATCACTAAACTCAAAATGGTACCATGCTAAAATAAAACAAAGTTCTACATGAATTTGGTGAACAAGTGAACAGGATATTGTCTTTTGTCAATGGTCTGTTTTTATTTTGAAGGAAAATATCGGAACCGGAAATGCCCCTGATTACACACTTCAGCTTTATACATGTATCATGGGGAAACGGCGGGCTGAGATGTCTATTATTCTTCAACTACGTCCGCAAATGTGCTTTAAGTACCTCCGCTCTCCACCATCACTTCATTCGTTCAACTAGCTTAACTCTTGCAAGATGAGTGGTCGCGGAAAAGGAGGAAAAGGACTCGGTAAAGGAGGCGCCAAGCGTCACCGTAAAGTGCTCCGTGATAACATCCAGGGCATCACCAAACCCGCCATCCGCCGTCTGGCTCGCCGCGGCGGAGTGAAGCGTATCTCCGGTTTGATTTACGAGGAAACTCGTGGTGTGCTGAAGGTTTTCCTGGAGAACGTGATCCGTGACGCCGTCACCTACACCGAGCACGCCAAGAGGAAGACTGTCACCGCCATGGATGTGGTGTACGCTCTGAAGAGACAGGGTCGCACCCTGTACGGCTTCGGAGGCTAGAGACCAACGACTCCCATTTAACATAACACAACGGCTCTTTTAAGAGCCACCCAACTCACTCAAAGAGCTTATTACCTGTTTTTACAGATCTTTTAATCATTAGAAGACTTCCTTTAATTATGCAGAATTTGACTCTTATTCACTAAATTAATCTACTTCAGTCAACTTTCAGAATTTAAAGTTGTCCTGAAATCATCTTAATATTAATGTATATAGTCAATGGCACTATTTAAAAAAAACTATTTATGGATTTTATGCTCTTCATTGGGAGCAACAACGTGACAACAATATATTGGAAGAATTTAAGATCCATTTTTAAATACTTATGTACTAAAATGCGTTTTTATACCGTAATCTCTTTGAGGAGCTTTCAGTCTAAACTTGTACAAACACTCATCACAAAAGCATTATTGGAGTTCTTTGCTCCTTCATCTAGATTTTATTATTTAATGTTAATATTTATTATTTAATGTTAATATTAATATTTTCTTCTGCCACATTTAATTTTCCATAATTAAATGTATTAAATTCTATTCTGTAAACGTTGGTGATCTGATAATATACAAATATACTCTTAGTTACCTGGTTTTATAAGATTAAACTTATGTTGTGATTAGTTCAAATGACGGTTTTGAGAATATAATCAATATTAACTTACTCTTTTCCTTTTTTAATGTTTCTATACTACTGTTTTCTATTATTTATGTATTTGTAATATGATATAAGAATGATAAACGCTTTTATCTATTTCATTTAAAAAACATCCAAACGTCAAATTTAGACTCATCCTGACCAGATAACAAGCTCACAGAGACTTCCGCATAGTTACTCTGCGACGCAGAAACATCAGCCAATGGGAGAGAGGGGACAGCACAGCTATCTTTGCATGTGTTGGGTTTAAGTTGTGGCAGCGCTACGCTTAAACCTACTGTTGTCGGTGAACTCAAGAACTGTAAACATGCCTGATCCAGGAGCGAAAGCAGCCCCCAAGAAGGGATCCAAGAAAGCGGTGACCAAGACCGCCGGCAAGAAGGACAAGAAGAGGAGAAAGACCAGGAAGGAGAGCTACGCCATCTATGTCTACAAGGTGATGAAGCAAGTCCACCCCGACACCGGCATCTCCTCCAAGGCCATGGGCATCATGAACTCCTTTGTGAGCGACATCTTTGAGCGCATCGCCGGTGAGGCGTCCCGTCTGGCTCACTACAACAAGCGCTCAACCATCACCTCCAGGGAGATCCAGACCGCCGTCCGTCTCCTTCTGCCCGGTGAGCTGGCCAAGCACGCCGTGTCCGAGGGCACCAAGGCCGTGACCAAGTACACCAGCTCCAAGTGAACCGCAAACCCTTAAAAACCACCCAACGGCTCTTTTAAGAGCCACGCACTCCTGAAAGAGTCACGATCCTGGGACTTCATGATGGATAGATAAACTATTTAGGCATCAACTCTGTCTACATGTTTAGATGTTGTCCCTCATTGTATGAACCCAATATCTTGAGTTACTGAAGCTATATCTAGCTGCACACATCGTTTCATTCACAGGAGCACTAACAGAACACAATGAGCAGAAGTTCTATATATTTAATGTTCCACCACTTGAGTTTAGACCATTGTTGTGTATATTATATAACTATTAGTCCCACAGTGGGGACATTTGCAGGATTACAGCAGCAAAGTGGACGGAGCAACAAGAGACCGTGGTAGAAACGAGTGTATATAAAGCAAATAAAAGTACAATGATGAAACAGTAAAGGTAAAATAAAATATAACTAAAAATAGAATAGCTTAAGATTGAGTGGTTGGATGCACATTATTGCACCTATCTTATTTAGATAATACATTTTAATTCCTATACAAATAATGCCAATGTTCGAGTAATTATTTATATCTATATAAAAGTGTTTATTCTTTATGTTTTGTATTTCAGTGTTGTGTGTATATAAGCCTGTTAAAAGTCCTCAGCCTGCTATAGAAGTCTGTACAATCCATTTACTGTCTATTTACACATTTCAAAATGGCATCTGTGCGATGAGAGCACAGAGATATTAAAAATCGTATTTTATCTGTAAATTATCTCAATTGTTGTTACTATTCAAAAGCTTTGTTAACGTAGAAAACTAAATGAGCGGGACCTTTGAATTTTCAAACGTCTTTTATCCAATAGCTGAGCTGCAGTGTCACGCGCATATTATTGGACCAATCAGCGTTTCCGGCGCACCGGCTCCGTCTATATAAAGGAGACGCTGTCGCTTAGAGAACACAACTACTTTTCTTGAGTAAAGAGAAGAAGACTAAAGATGGCCAGAACCAAGCAGACCGCCCGTAAGTCCACCGGAGGAAAAGCTCCCAGGAAGCAGCTGGCGACCAAAGCTGCCCGTAAGAGCGCCCCGGCCACCGGCGGAGTGAAGAAGCCCCACCGTTACAGGCCCGGTACCGTGGCTCTGAGGGAGATCCGTCGCTACCAGAAGTCCACCGAGCTGCTGATCCGCAAGCTGCCCTTCCAGCGCCTGGTGAGGGAGATCGCTCAGGACTTCAAGACCGACCTGCGCTTCCAGAGCTCCGCCGTCATGGCTCTGCAGGAGTCCAGCGAGGCTTACCTGGTCGGTCTGTTCGAGGACACCAACCTGTGCGCCATCCACGCCAAGAGGGTTACCATCATGCCCAAAGACATCCAGCTGGCCCGCCGCATCCGCGGAGAGAGGGCTTAAACTCACCCGACTCTAGTCACCCACCAACGGCTCTTTTAAGAGCCACCTACCCGCCTCTGAGAGCTGTGGTCCTGAGACGCACGTGTTGCACAGATTAGACTCTACATCACTTAATATCGATAATAAATAAATGCATCTAGTTACACATATTTATCAATTGAGTCTAAACTATAATGTGGCATGGGGTTTTTATTGATATATTTACTTGAATATCATTTTAAGTCACGGTTCTGTGAGCCCTTAGCTGCAGTAGTTTAGTTCCTACCTGGCTTTGTTTCTGGGGGACCGGTGAGAGTGCAACACCGTATTGTTGTGTAGGCTGTGTATTGATTACAAAACTCATATATTCCATTCATATTATAAAGTTGTGCTGAAGTCGAAATTACATGAACGGACTGTAAGTGAACAAAAAGCATTAGATGAAATCCAACTATAATATATTTGATTTATTCTGCTGTTTTCATGTTTTAAAAAATGAGTTCCAAACCGAATATAATCGACCTTTCATAAAAACCTCAATGTTCAGGTCAAATCACGTTGATATTCATAAATTCATCACATTTTAAATGTAATAACTATTTTATAGATTATCAGAACACTTTTAAGTGGATTCCTGTTTAGTTTGTAAACAGATTTGGATAATATTTAAGACCCCATTTTATTAAATTAAACGTGTCAAATAATCCTACTCAGCATTCCTCCATTTTTAAATAGTCATAACATGTTGGTTTATTAACATCACCATCAACTTGTTTAATACCGTATTATAAACGTTTATAGATAAACGTTTTTAATGTGATACATGATATAATGCTTCTGTACCTTAATGTCTTATTTTACAAAGAAGACTTCACATATTTACAGTTCAGGTTTTATAATGAACCACAAACATTACTTTTTAATATATAATTTTAGTTTAAGAGTATTTTAATATGTATGTTCTGTTCATACAACACGATATATTTATACACGTACATTTATGTATTCTGCTGCATTACATGTGATCTCATTAAACATTACTACAGTTCATTATAGTAATAAAGTACAATAATTTGTTAAGCTGTTTGCATAATGCAGCACAAATCTAGTTTTTTGTAGATACTAGAAATCAAACTGTTAAAGAATATGAAAGTGATCAAATTAAATGTAGTGCAGTAAAAAGTACAATATTAACCTCTGATGTAGTGGAGAGAGAAGTTTTTTAAGTTATAAGTAAGAGTCATATTTGCATGTGAGAACAGTACTTTGTTACATTGCACCACTAGTTCACACAGACCGTTGTCTCCTAGTGAGCGCAGAAAACATATTTCCTACAATTTAAGCTTCTGCATTTTCCAAATGCACTAGTATTATTCAAACGTATTGTTCGGTTTGTAAGCCCCGTACCAAATGGTTTAATACGTAACGTTATATAGTTACAGCCCTAGAAACGAATAATAACCCTAGCTGTGGCGCCATCATGTGGTTGTAAGGTGGTATTTCAGCAGTGAAGGCCCAGGTATAAAATGCACAGCCCGCCACTGATATATATGTATATATATTAGTGCTGGGCAAGCTAACAACGCGTTACAAGCATTAATTAATTAACGCCGACGATTAAACACATTTTTTTTATTTTGAAAGTGCGTTGCTCACTGGCAGCGGTGGAGGAAGTCTTCAGACTACGTTGATGCAGCGAGTGGGAGAAGTTTAGAGAAACTAAAGCAACACAAGCTAACAGATGCTACAGAGAAGTGGAGACAAACTGCAGGTTCGTGTTGTGGAAGATGTCGGTCTGAGGAACGTTCTCATGGCGCGTTCACGTCACGTTTGGTGTGAATGCACCTTTAGATCAACGAATGACGTCACGTATGAGCTTCAAGAATGAGCTAAGAAAGTTAGCGGGAAGATTAACGTGAGACAACATCCGGTTTCTTCAGACGAACATCCGGTTTTCAGAATAAGATGCCAACAAAGTATGAATTATATTCACATTAAGTATAAACATGCTGCCTGCATCTCGTGAGTTAAAGGGAAAATACACCTAAACTCTGCGTGAAGTGTCTTTATTCTGTGACCGCTGGGTAACCTTCATCGCCTCTGAGTTACAGCATCATAGTGATGAAGAGTAGAGCTGCAGTCACATGAACACACACATTGTGATGAAACGTGTTGTTCATGTTCACAGCAGTGAACGTTTGACATGACGTCACACACTGAGCACAGAGAGTGAAGAGATGGAACTGCTGCTGTGTGAAGAGAATCCTGCTGTTAACAAGAGAAGTACTTAAAGTACATCACTTTGTTAATAATATGGCGACTAGTGTTATTTATGCTTTTTGGACTAAACATTTAGTTTGAGTTCAGGCTTATAAAATACCAGAGAAGGTCAGTACAACATAATACAATAGTCTAGTAAGAGTATTGAAAATAAAGTGTGGAATGATTCATGAAGATTTACCTCTAGAAGCATTCGATTAATCATTCTGCTACCATATGGTCTGCTACTACAAAACACGTAATAACTACATCTGTATATTAAGTTGTGTGCGCGCGCGCGCTTCACTATAATAGGATGGATCTCTTTCAGAGGAGTGGGTGGCTCTTAAAAGAGCCGTTGGGTTTTCAGGGGGCGACTAGAAGGATCTACTTCTTGGCGGTCTTCTCGGTCTTCTTGGGCAACAGCACCGCCTGGATGTTGGGCAGCACGCCGCCCTGAGCGATGGTCACTCCGCCCAGCAGTTTGTTGAGCTCCTCGTCGTTGCGGACGGCCAGCTGCAGGTGACGGGGGATGATTCTGGTCTTCTTGTTGTCGCGGGCAGCGTTCCCAGCCAGCTCAAGGATCTCAGCGGTCAGGTACTCCAGCACCGCCGCCAGGTACACCGGAGCTCCGGCACCGACACGGTGGGCGTAGTTGCCCTTCCTCAAGTGTCTGTGGACACGGCCGACGGGGAACTGAAGTCCGGCACGAGAAGACCTGGTCTTGGCCTTCGCTCTGACCTTTCCGGCTCCCTTTCCTCTTCCAGACATGTTGTAGATAGGTTAAGACTGCTTCGGCTAAGAGAAGAAGAATATTCCTCCGCTGCAGAAGCTCAGACTATAAAGGCACGTCTGCTCGCTCATTGGTGCGGTACATGAGTACGATCATCCAGTCAGAGACGACTGCGTCACCCAGCAAAGCACAAGACTCCCGCCCGAAGTGCGAATTACAAAATAAGACATCTCGGGTAAAAATGCACACATTAGCAAAATAACACAACTCGAACATGTATAAAGAATAACATGTAGTCCAATTTACATGATGACATAAAAAGAAAATACAGTGAAGTAATGAAATCACAATAATCAGCACATCATTATATTTTAAGGAGATTTGAACATAAATTTGAATAAAGATTTAGAGCTTAAAAAGTATTTATTACGTGCTTCTTATATTACATAATGTAAATACATAAAGTGAGATTATATTTAACATCAGCTGTTAAAGAGACATGTCTCACCTCATCCAGAGTCAAAGTATGTTTCTATGATTACTAAAGAGATGATATCATTATATTATCATTATTCTTATTCTCCATTGAGTCATTTAATGTTAATAGTGAGAAATGTCGTCATAAGTTCTCAAGAATTATAATTGTTAAAGTGAGTAAAGCTGTGAAACAAACGTAGTAAAGTCACAATATTTGGAGTTAAATGTAATAAAATGTAGTATAACATTGTCTGAGAAGAAAATAATCAAGTAAAGTACCTCATATGTGTACTTAAGTACGTCACTTTATGTGTACTTAGTGAAATAATACGGTGACTCTACACTGTGTAAGGTTTTATATATTTCATGTGTGCTTCTTAAACCGTCTTTAGTTTGATTTCAGGCTTCTAATCTATATTTAAATGAAGCTTATTATCAGCGATGTGTGTATTAAATGTAATATGTTTTAAACTGAAGCAACAATGTTTTCGGGCAGTTTGCTTCTCATTATACATCATTTGCTTTATTGATATTTGCATTAGATGTAGATAATGTTTCTTGTTTTATTCTGCAGCTCAGTGTGTTAGAGTGATTGTGTTTAAACGTATTCAGTCCTCAGCATAAATGAAGGATGTTATGTTCAGCCATTGTAACTACTTACATGACAATAAATAAACATATTTCTAACAATAATAATAATAATATTCCGGACTTGTGCTCTTTTGGTGTATGTGGGTGGCTCTTAAAAGAGCCTTTTTGGTTGCTGTGAAACTTGTGGAAGTTTACTTCTTCGCTGGTTTCTTGGCTGCTGCTGCCCTCTTCGCTGGTCTTTTAGCCGCTGCTGCCTTCTTCGCTGGTTTGGCTTTGACGGCCTTCTTCACGGATGTTTTCTTGGGTGAAGCTGCCTTCTTGACCATCTTCTTCTTCGGGCTCTTTGTGAGCTTCTTCACGGATGTTTTCTTGGCCACAGCGGGTTTCTTGGCCTTCTTGAGGGTCGTCTTGGCTGCTTTTGGCTTCCTAGCGACGACAGCGGACTTCTTGGTGGCGGCGGGCTTCTTCGCCGCTGCGGGCTTCTTGGGTTTGACGGGGGACTTCTTCACCGCTGCCGCCGACTTCTTGGGCTTCTCAGCGGGTTTGGCCGCCTTGAAGGAGCCGGTGGCACCGTTTCCCTTGAGCTGGACGAGGGATCCTCCCGCCAACAGCTTCTTGACGGCGCGCTTGATGTGGGCGCTGTTCTGCTTCACGTCGTAGCCCTCAGCGGCCATGTACTTCTTCACGGCCACGTAGGAGATACCATTACGGCCCTTGGAGGCGGTCACCGCTTTCAGGATGAGCTCCCCGGCGCCGGGTCCGGACTTCTTGCTGGGCTTGGAGGCCTTCTTCCTCGGGGCTTTCACCGGGGAAGCCGTTGCAGCTGCTGGAGCGAATTCTGCCATTGTACTGTCTATAAATCTTCTCTGCTTGTCTGTTGTGACTGGATGAAAACTCCGAGCCACGAGAGGAACTTAAACACACCATGAGAACCGTAGAGACTCAACCCAGCCTGCCTCTCACCAGTGCAGCAGGAAAACTGTGTCACTTGTGTTTTCTCTTCGCCATTAAATGTATAAAAAAACATATGTGGAGGGAGAACTAAAGTATGAAATGTAATCGAACTAACAGCGAAGGAGTTTACCTTCATATGTAAGTCAAATCAACTTCAATACTTTTCTTCATTTAGATTTTAAAGTGTTTAAACGTCTCCCATCGTCTGCTGTGTGAAACGCTGCTGAGGCTCTTTTCCTTGTGATTTCTCTCCTAAATGCTTTAAAATGCATCAAAAGTCCAACAAACAGAGTTTGACAGTGAGAAGAGATGTTTGTTCAGAGATCCAATGTAAAAGCACGTTACTCGTGTTCATATGTTCTTATTAAACGGAGGTTAATCTGGTGTCTGCAAACACACTCCTGTTGGAATAGGCCGCGGGCTGAGTTCTCCACTTCCTGACACAGTGTGCTCTTCATTCATTATAGTGCTATTTCTAATTCATGATAATCAACCATAGTTACATCTGTAGAACAATGTGAGCTGTGTTCTATAGATGGATAGATAACGGTGTAAAGACACAAACGCTCTTAGTTCCACAGCTGAGCTTCCTCAGGTGAGAGATGAGCTCCCACAGGGTTCAGCCATTCATTCTAAGAGATCATTTATTTATAACAGCATTTAAAGTCCCATAAAGACTCTTTAACACAACATTATGTTATTCTAGGCTGATAAAATGGATTATTTTAAAGCATTAAAGCATTAAAGCAGGTTCTCTGACCTCATTTAGTGTCAAAGATGTAAACATGAAATAAACAGCTCGTCGCTCCCAATCTACGTCCAAACGATGTTAGAATAATCACCGTTAATCACCAGTTAATACAACCTCACCAACCGCATAGAAGATGACACGACACCAGACACCAGCTGGCAGCGTTTCTATTGTTCTAATGATTCTCAGTGGAACTGTTTCTCCCCTTGTAGTTACAATGTTGTTACTTTATTCTTTTGTTTGACTTTTTATTCTAATTTAAATGTTTTTAATGCGATCCTGTGTTGCAAAAGTCACATTATTTTAAAACCGATGTGCTGCAGTGAATGAACTCTGTGATGTTCAGAGGGAATGAAAAGGAAGTTTTGTTGGATTGTTTATTACAAACAACATAATGCAAAACACGCGACATGTTGAACTCCATTTCAAACAATATCAACGTATTATGTTTCATCATTAGCATTTATTTCTATTTAAATGTGCACCGTCACAGATCGGGGTCATTTTGTGGCCCTTTCAGCGGCTCTTCAGCCGTACACACTGTTCATATAAACCAGGAATCCCTCACAGTGTTTACAGCACATTAAACTACAGATCTATTCAGAATGTGTAGAGAGCTCGTGTCTCATTAATACATGTAGGATTCATCTTTCATGAGTGTTTCAGAGCGCTATCACACATTATCATGTCCTGCTTTACATAAACACATTAAAGCCAAAACGACTTCAATATATTTGATTGAATTTGAAAATGGCCTGAACATCCTGAAGCTGTGAACTTATAATAGAACCATATTTAATCAGTGCAGCCATTAAACTCTGTCCTCACTGCTATATCATAAGAAATCATAATTATCAATATGAATTCAACATTTACCACTCAGAGCACAACACTTTACATCATGAAATGCTGATTATAAACGAGTCAATAATCAGTCAGTGATCAGTCGTCTCATCCTCCAGATCTCATCAGCCTCCTCGTGTTGGAGGAACAGATCGACGGCCTGCTGCACCGAGTCTGCTGCACCGAGTCTGCTGCACCGAGTCCTGCTGCACCGAGTCCTGCTGCACCGAGTCCTGCTGCACCGAGTCTGCTGCACCGAGTCCTGCTGCACCGAGTCTGCTGCACCGAGTCCTGCTGCACCGAGTCCTGCTGCACCGAGTCTGCTGCACCGAGTCCTGCTGCACCGAGTCCTGCTGCACCGAGTCTGCTGCACCGAGTCCTGCTGCACCGAGTCTGCTGCACCGAGTCCTGCTGCACCGAGTCCTGCTGCACCGAGTCTGCTGCACCGAGTCCTGCTGCACCGAGTCTGCTGCACCGAGTCCTGCTGCACCGAGTCTGCTGCACCGAGTCTGCTGCACCGAGTCTGCTGCACCGAGTCCTGCTGCACCGAGTCTGCTGCACCGAGTCCTGCTGCACCGAGTCTGCTGCACCGAGTCCTGCTGCACCGAGTCCTGCTGCACCGAGTCTGCTGCACCGAGTCCTGCTGCACCGAGTCCTGCTGCACCGAGTCTGCTGCACCGAGTCCTGCTGCACCGAGTCTGCTGCACCGAGTCCTGCTGCACCGAGTCCTGCTGCACCGAGTCTGCTGCACCGAGTCCTGCTGCACCGAGTCTGCTGCACCGAGTCCTGCTGCACCGAGTCTGCTGCACCGAGTCTGCTGCACCGAGTCCTGCTGCACCGAGTCTGCTGCACCGAGTCTGCTGCACCGAGTCCTGCTGCACCGAGTCTGCTGCACCGAGTCCTGCTGCACCGAGTCCTGCTGCACCGAGTCTGCTGCACCGAGTCCTGCTGCACCGAGTCTGCTGCACCGAGTCCTGCTGCACCGAGTCCTGCTGCACCGAGTCTGCTGCACCGAGTCCTGCTGCACCGAGTCTGCTGCACCGAGTCCTGCTGCACCGAGTCTGCTGCACCGAGTCTGCTGCACCGAGTCCTGCTGCACCGAGTCTGCTGCACCGAGTCTGCTGCACCGAGTCCTGCTGCACCGAGTCCTGCTGCACCGAGTCCTGCTGCACCGAGTCTGCTGCACCGAGTCCTGCTGCACCGAGTCTGCTGCACCGAGTCCTGCTGCACCGAGTCCTGCTGCACCGAGTCTGCTGCACCGAGTCCTGCTGCACCGAGTCCTGCTGCACCGAGTCTGCTGCACCGAGTCCTGCTGCACCGAGTCTGCTGCACCGAGTCCTGCTGCACCGAGTCTGCTGCACCGAGTCCTGCTGCACCGAGTCCTGCTGCACCGAGTCTGCTGCACCGAGTCCTGCTGCACCGAGTCTGCTGCACCGAGTCCTGCTGCACCGAGTCTGCTGCACCGAGTCTGCTGCACCGAGTCCTGCTGCACCGAGTCTGCTGCACCGAGTCTGCTGCACCGAGTCCTGCTGCACCGAGTCCTGCTGCACCGAGTCCTGCTGCACCGAGTCTGCTGCACCGAGTCCTGCTGCACCGAGTCTGCTGCACCGAGTCCTGCTGCACCGAGTCCTGCTGCACCGAGTCTGCTGCACCGAGTCCTGCTGCACCGAGTCCTGCTGCACCGAGTCTGCTGCACCGAGTCCTGCTGCACCGAGTCTGCTGCACCGAGTCCTGCTGCACCGAGTCCTGCTGCACCGAGTCTGCTGCACCGAGTCCTGCTGCACCGAGTCTGCTGCACCGAGTCCTGCTGCACCGAGTCTGCTGCACCGAGTCTGCTGCACCGAGTCCTGCTGCACCGAGTCTGCTGCACCGAGTCTGCTGCACCAAGTCCTGCTGCCGTGATGTCAGAGAGACGCAGCTCAGGTACCTTTATATGTTATGACCCCCCCCTCACCACCACCACCCTCCAACCCAAATAGATTCAAATGTGATTCTTTGTAGTTTATTGCGTTACGCTGCAGGTGCAGATCTTGAGTCTGTGATGAGGCCCCTCTGACCTCTGGATGACCTCTGTTCCCTTTGATCACTCCTGTGTGAGATTAATGAAAGATTACAACAGAAGCATAAGAACAAACAAACAATAGAATATAACAGCAGTAAGAGTTTAGTAAAACAATTCAACTAAAATAGATGACATGATAATAAAAACATGATTAAACGTGTATAAGAAGTCATAAATGGGCATTAGTAAGAGTGTTATGATTTTAGCTTATTTCCACTATTGTTTCTTTGTAATTGATACTTTTGATAAAACTAATAAAATGAAAATATCAAAGAGGCTGAACATGTTTTTCAAACATCTTTTATCCAATAGCTGAGCTGCTGTGTCACGCGCATATTATTGGACCAATCAGCGTTTCCGGCGCACCGGCTCCGTCTATATAAAGGAGACGCTGTCGCTTAGAGAACACAACTACTTTTCTTGAGTAAAGAGAAGAAGACTAAAGATGGCCAGAACCAAGCAGACCGCCCGTAAGTCCACCGGAGGAAAAGCTCCCAGGAAGCAGCTGGCGACCAAAGCTGCCCGTAAGAGCGCCCCGGCCACCGGCGGAGTGAAGAAGCCCCATCGTTACAGGCCCGGTACCGTGGCTCTGAGGGAGATCCGTCGCTACCAGAAGTCCACCGAGCTGCTGATCCGCAAGCTGCCCTTCCAGCGCCTGGTGAGGGAGATCGCTCAGGACTTCAAGACCGACCTGCGCTTCCAGAGCTCCGCCGTCATGGCTCTGCAGGAGTCCAGCGAGGCTTACCTGGTCGGTCTGTTCGAGGACACCAACCTGTGCGCCATCCACGCCAAGAGGGTTACCATCATGCCCAAAGACATCCAGCTGGCCCGCCGCATCCGCGGAGAGAGGGCTTAAACTCACCCGACTCTAGTCACCCACCAACGGCTCTTTTAAGAGCCACCTACCCGCCTCTGAGAGCTGTGGTCCTGAGACACACGTGTTGCACAGATTATACTCTACATGGAAAAACACATTCGGTTGCAATATTTACTCCTTTTGCGTTTTATGTGAGCTATAGTTCAGCATTATTATTATTATTTACACTGTTTCATGAGCCCTTAGCTGCAGTAGATTTAGTTCTGTATGTATTCTATACGTTGAGATAAATAAACTTGCTTTATGTGATCAATTATGTTTCTGTACTTTAATGTTTTACAATGAACCACAAACTGATGTTGCAAAAGGAAACTATTTTTTTAATATTAGTATTTGAATGTACTTCCTGTTCTAAACGTTCTGTTCATATCAACAATACTTCATATTCACACACAATGTATTAGGTTATTTTATTACATGTGATCTAATTTTATATTACACTATTTAATACATTTTTTGTTCTGTGTTCCATTGTTCTGTGTTCGGTGTTCCATTCCACATGATGCACAACTCATGTTTTTGTTCCAACGGTAATGACAATAACAGGAGTAGATGATTAAATTGTGCAATATTAACCACTCGGACGTAATTGCGATGTATTGCATTAAAGATAATTATTACTGATTTTCAGGCAAGATTAGGTCACATTTAGGTCCGCTCATGATCCCTGAACTACATACATATTGCTTATCTCAGCATGTAAGTGTAATAGAGGAAAATGTATACACTTCTAACATAGAAGTCATTAACTCAGGTAATAAGCTCTTTGAGTGAGTTGGGTGGCTCTTAAAAGAGCCGTTGTGTTATGTTAAATAGGAGTCGTTGGTCTCTAGCCTCCGAAGCCGTACAGGGTGCGGCCCTGTCTCTTCAGAGCGTACACCACATCCATGGCGGTGACAGTCTTCCTCTTGGCGTGCTCGGTGTAGGTGACGGCGTCACGGATCACGTTCTCCAGGAAAACCTTCAGCACACCACGGGTTTCCTCGTAGATCAGACCGGAGATACGCTTCACTCCGCCGCGGCGAGCCAGACGGCGGATGGCGGGCTTAGTGATACCCTGGATGTTATCACGGAGCACTTTACGGTGACGCTTGGCGCCTCCTTTGCCGAGCCCTTTTCCTCCTTTTCCGCGACCACTCATCTTGTCAGGTTCTAGGTAGAATTGAAGATGAACTACTGAATTGAGAGCGTTGGTATTTAAAGGCGTTTTGCGGACGTATTTGAAGACGAAAAGACATCGCCCGCCATTTGTCACGATCACTTTATCAAGCCAGCGTGTGTAAGCCACTGCATTTCCGGTTACAGAAAGACCTTTCAAAATAAACACCGTTTGTTGTACTTGCCTCTCATTTCCTTACATAGTCAAATTGTCAAATACTTAATATCACAGCTGGTACTTTGCATTTTAATCATTTACTTAAAATACACCATAAACTATTAGCTGTTTTATTTTAACATGATACTGCTGTATCTTTAGTAATAATAATACAATACATAAGTCATATTGTTGATCATATTCTATTCTACATTTTTAATTACACTATTGCATTGTTTATTGTGCAAACGTACTTTTGATCCTGAATATATTGCAAATAATTAACAATTAATACTCAAAAGACAATGCATTTTATATTTTATACAAACACTTGTATATCAAGACCACACAAAATACCTTTAAGTCATATATAATAACTATTTGAGGCGCCTGTCTATTTAATATTTATTATAAATTGTTTTAGGGATACAGTAACACAAAATGACAAAGATACGGAGCAGAAGAATCAGTTGGTGTTTAAATATGTATAAACAAGTTATTTTCTGTGACGCATTCAGTCATGTTCAAATAAAATTTACCAAATAAAGTGATGAGTTATAGTTTAATTATTATATAAAATGTGTGGTCATTTGTCACATTGATTTATTGTATTTAGCTGAACTGGGTGAAATATATACTCGTGTAACTGAACTTTATAACATAAGTTTTGTATTCATATCTCATGAGGATGGATCTCTTTCAGAGGAGTGGGTGGCTCTTAAAAGAGCCGTTGGGTTTTCAGAGGGCGACTAGAAGGATCTACTTCTTGGCGGTCTTCTCGGTCTTCTTGGGCAACAGCACCGCCTGGATGTTGGGCAGCACGCCGCCCTGAGCGATGGTCACTCCGCCCAGCAGTTTGTTGAGCTCCTCGTCGTTGCGGACGGCCAGCTGCAGGTGACGGGGGATGATTCTGGTCTTCTTGTTGTCGCGGGCAGCGTTCCCAGCCAGCTCAAGGATCTCAGCGGTCAGGTACTCCAGCACCGCCGCCAGGTACACCGGAGCTCCGGCACCGACACGGTGGGCGTAGTTGCCCTTCCTCAAGTGTCTGTGGACACGGCCGACGGGGAACTGAAGTCCGGCACGAGAAGACCTGGTCTTGGCCTTCGCTCTAACCTTTCCGGCTCCAGTCTTTCCTCTTCCAGACATAATTGATTTGGCTTTCTTCGTTGTGATTGACGTAGAATACCGCTATGAGACAAATCCGTGTATTTATAGACAGTAGCGGCTCTTGTCTGCTCATTGATTGGTGAGATGGAGCGTCAGTGTGATCGTCCAATCAGAAACGGTTATGTAAGATACATTGGAGATCAGACGTGCTTCCGGTTGCAGTTGATGGTGTTTATAAAGTAAGACGTCACAGCAAGCTGAAAATGTTAAAGTAAATCATTATTCTTTTTTTGTTTTTTATTATTAGTAGTATTAATTATTAATAGTCTTTTAAAAGGAAAATAAAATCTTATTTTTATAATTTTTTTATTTTCTATCTGGCTTTTAATTTGGGGTAATGTTATAGCCAAAGACTTTTAAATAATTGTTTTTACATCAATTGTTTCTGGTGTTTATTTTTATTTTTATGACTTCTATTTCTTGTAAAAAATAAATAAAGTGATGATGAGGATTCAGGTTTCTAAAAAGACAAAAGATTCAACCAACTCACCTCTTTTTAAATCATAACCCCAAAAATATGTCTTCAATGATTTTCAGCGAATAGAATGTGTCCCGACTCTGGACATTGACTTTATTTCTAAAGTCTGACACAAAACAGTTCATTTTCTTTTCTTCTCGTTGTTAAGCATCTATAAAGGCTAAAACAATTACCTTTTGTAAAACTGCATTTTATCCTCTGTTTCTCACATTTCTATTGATTCTTTTCAGGACATCATAAGAAGGTGAAATGTTCCTACACACTGTCAAAATATTACCCTTGTGTGTATGTATGTGTGTATATATATATTTTAGTGCTGGGCAACGATTAACATTTTTAATCGCGGTTAATCGCGTTATTATGCGCAAAGAACAATGAATTCAAAAGTAGTGTATTGCGCACTTTTATTTTAAAGTGCTGCTCTATGAACTAACGGTCAACAACATTTGTTTTAAATGCTTTAAACTCATCAGGTTATTGTTAACAGCAGGATTCTCTTCACACAGCAGCAGTTATAACACAGTTATAATGATTCTGATAATATATCTTCATGTGTGTCAGAGATGAATTTAAATGTACATCTTGAAAACTGCAAAACTATCTACGTCATGTTTTTATGTTTGTTAAATTCTCAGTAGTGATAACTAAATGATGTGATTATTATACAAAAAATAATTTAAATGAATCATTTCTTTTTTTGGTATGTTGGTCAGACACTATGCAACGCTGATTACCGTAATATGTGTGGTGTTTGTTATAAATGTACGTTGGTACATAGAGGGTGATAAGAAGCTGTACATGGAGGGACTTAGGACCCAGGGGAATGTAGGTGAAGGAAACAGGAAGAGACGCCACACAAACAGCTGTTCACCGCTCGCTGCCCGGTTCTTTTGTTAAAAATGTCCACTTAATAATAATAAAAAAAACTGCATTAACACGCAATACAAAAATTGTCGGCGTTAATTAATTAATGCGATAATGACGCGTTAGCTTGCCCAGCACTAATATAAATATATATATATATATATATATATATATATATATATATATATATTAACTTGTGTTATTTGGTTCGCTTTAGATTCTTTGAATTGTGTTATATATCTCTTAAATGTTTAATGTCTTAAATTGTGTTATATATCTCTTAAATGTTTAATGTCTTAAATTGTGTTATATATCTCTTAAATGCTGAGACACTTTCAGTTCTTTTATTAGAAACCTGTTTTTACATTAAAGAGAGTAAACAGCTTTTAATCACTTTCCACATATTAACAGTTGCATTTTACTGCACCAAATAACAAAATACCTTGTAACAATGTATCAAGTATTTTTTTTAACTGATCAACTGAAAAAGACCATTTAATAATGAAAACTGTCTAAATTAATTACAAAAATAAGTTACAAAACTTTATTTCATTTCATTTTATTTTATTTTATTTTATTTTATTTTTATAGAGTGAGGCCAGACAGAAGAGTAGAGTAAAGTATGGTACAATACAATGTAGAGTACAATAGAGTACAGTAATGGAGGCCTTAGAGGTTAGACAGTAGAGTATAAAGTAGAGTACAATACAGTTTAGAGTAGAATAGAGTGAAGTGATTGAGGTTCAGAAGTCAGGCCGTAGAGTAGAGTAGAGTACAGAGGAGATCAGAGTAGAGTGATGGAGCCTCAGAGGTTAGACAGTAGAGTAGAATAGAGTGATGGATGGAGCCTCAAAGGTTAGACAGTAGAGTAGAGTAGAGTAAAGTGATGGAGCCTCAGAGGTTAGACAGAGTAGAGTAGAGTGATGGAGCCTCAGAGGTTAGACAGTAGAGTAGAGTAGAGTGATGGAGCCTCAGAGGTTAGACAGAGTAGAGTAGAATAGAGTGATGGATGGAGCCTCAAAGGTTAGACAGTAGAGTAGAGTAAAGTGATGGAGCCTCAGAGGTTAGACAGTAGAGTAGAGTAGAGTGATGGCGCCTCAAAGGTTAGACAGTAGAGTAGAGTAAAGTGATGGAGCCTCAGAGGTTAGACAGTAGAGTAGAGTAGAGTGATGGCGCCTCAGAGGTTAGACAGTGGAGTAGAGTAAAGTGATGGAGCCTCGGAGATCAGACAGTAGAGTAGAGTAGAGTAGAGTGATGGAGCCTCAGAGGTTAGACAGTAGAGTAGAGTAGAGTGATGGAGCCTCAGAGGTTAGACAGTAGAGTCGAGTAGAGTAGAGTGATGGAGTCTCAGAGGTTAGACAGTAGAGTAGAATAGAGTAGAGTGATGGAGCCTCAGAGGTTAGACAGAGTAGAGTAGAGTAGAGTGATGGAGCCTCAGAGGTTAGACAGAGTAGAGTAGAGTAGAGTGATGGAGCCTCAGAGGTTAGACAGTAGAGTAGAATAGAGTAGAGTGATGGAGCCTCAGAGGTTAGACAGAGTAGAGTAGAGTAGAGTAGAGTGATGGAGCCTCAGAGGTTAGACAGTAGAGTAGAGTGATGGAGCCTCAGAGGTTAGACAGTAGAGTAGAGTAGAGTAGAGTGATGGAGTCTCAGAGGTTAGACAGTAGAGTAGAGTAGAGTGATGGAGTCTCAGAGGTTAGACAGTAGAGTAGAGTAAAGTGATGGAGCTTCAGAGATCAGACAGTAGAGTAGAGTAGAGTGATGGAGCCTCAGAGATCAGACAGTAGAGTAGAATAGAGTAGAGTGATGGGGCCTCAGAGGTTAGACAGAGTAGAATAGAGTAGAGTGATGGAGCCTCAGAGGTTAGACAGTAGAGTAGAGTAGAGTAGAGTGATGGAGCCTCAGAGATCAGACAGTAGAGTAGAGTGATGGAGCTTCAGAGATCAGACAGTAGAGTAGAGTAGAGTAGAGTGATGGAGTCTCAGAGGTTAGACAGTAGAGTAGAGTAGAGTGATGGAGCCTCAGAGGTTAGACAGTAGAGTCGAGTAGAGTAGAGCGATGGAGCCTCAGAGGTTAGACAGAGTAGAGTAGAGTGATGGAGCCTCAGAGGTTAGACAGTAGAGTAGAGTAGAGTGATGGAGCCTCAGAGGTTAGACAGTAGAGTAGAGTAGAGTAGAGTGATGGAGTCTCAGAGGTTAGACAGTAGAGTAGAATAGAGTAGAGTGATGGAGCCTCAGAGGTTAGACAGAGTAGAGTAGAGTAGAGTGATGGAGCCTCAGAGGTTAGACAGAGTAGAGTAGAGTAGAGTGATGGAGCCTCAGAGGTTAGACAGTAGAGTAGAATAGAGTAGAGTGATGGAGCCTCAGAGGTTAGACAGAGTAGAGTAGAGTAGAGTAGAGTGATGGAGCCTCAGAGGTTAGACAGTAGAGTAGAGTGATGGAGCCTCAGAGGTTAGACAGTAGAGTAGAGTAGAGTAGAGTGATGGAGTCTCAGAGGTTAGACAGTAGAGTAGAGTAGAGTGATGGAGTCTCAGAGGTTAGACAGTAGAGTAGAGTAAAGTGATGGAGCTTCAGAGATCAGACAGTAGAGTAGAGTAGAGTGATGGAGCCTCAGAGATCAGACAGTAGAGTAGAATAGAGTAGAGTGATGGGGCCTCAGAGGTTAGACAGAGTAGAATAGAGTAGAGTGATGGAGCCTCAGAGGTTAGACAGTAGAGTAGAGTAGAGTAGAGTGATGGAGCCTCAGAGATCAGACAGTAGAGTAGAGTGATGGAGCTTCAGAGATCAGACAGTAGAGTAGAGTAAAGTGATGGAGCCTCAGAGATCAGACATTAGAGTAGAGTAGAGTAGAGTGATGGAGCCTCAGAGGTCAGAGGCGACAGACATCCCAGCATCCTTGCTGATTGGCGAAGAGATGACGGCCATCTTGGATTGTAGCGGGGAAGAAAGATTGATGCGGTAAGCTCCTTGTTTTATTCCTTTTATTTATTTTCTCCGCAAACAACCGCATGAACCTACTCTGAATACAACTCCACTCGTGTGGGAGTCATCACGGAGTCAGACCGCGGAGGTGAAGCGGAGAACACGATCTTAAACCCGGCGGTCTGCTTCCGCTGCTTTTTGTTGTTGTTTGGGGGGAACTAATCGACGGAGGCTTCTTAGGCCCAAAACCCGAACAAATCACACCTTCGTACCGGTCTCCTCTCTACCGGCGGCTCGTCTGCTTAACTGCATCTAACCCCCCGTTCTCGGTTCATCAGATAGTGTTAAAACGGCTTAAAACTGTCTCCAGTAGCGGTTGTTCTTGCGGTGCTGGGTTAGCCGACCAGCTAGCTTGGTAGCAAGCGTTAGCTCTCACTCTAGCGTCTCCCATGTATTCCTATAGAGTTAGCTGTGTAGCTTACGTGCTACTACTCGGCTAGCACGTAGCTCCTGACACATCTTTACAGCTAACAAGGTAATGCTAGCTTATAGCTATCACGTACAAAAACCAATGTACATATACATATAATGTACATGTATCAAATACACCGGTTTATTTGTGCCGTGAAGCAAACGAGTAGGTTTTGTTAATTAATTGGTGGAATTAGTCAAATAGATTATCGGAGCTAGCGTTAGCTTCATGTTTAGCATTAGCTTTTTGCGACACTTCTGCACATTTAACGTTTGCTTTCAAACAAGAACAGTGGAGCTTATACTTTGCTCTTTCGGTAGCACAATGTTTAAGGGAACTTCTAACCTGAACCACACTGTTTCCACTAATGCGCACATTTTAAATATAATAGTACAAGCGTGTAGGAGTCGTTGTTTCACCGGGTGTCGATGCTACACCGTGGGCTAAAGCTATCACTAATCTACTGTAGTAAACAAAAGTAAATGTGTAATGTGTGTTTATATCTGCACACCACCTCATGTGCAGTATCCAAGGTTTAAACATGGTGTGATATTATGTTTATAATGTCTTTCACACATTATAATGTTAATTATATTATTATAAAGATCATTTATGAATACATGCATAATCAAAGCAGTGGGTCGTTAACAATAACATCTTCTCTGGTGGTTTTATTTATTATTTACTTTTTAGACTTTTGGTTTCACTTTTTATTGTTCAAATCTACAGGAAAGAGCTCATCACAAGTTCCCATAAAGACCAAAAGTTTGACACTCAGTCGTTGTTTTGTTTATCACAACGAACCAAAACCCTCCAAAATGTTTTATTATTGACGACAAAGGTTGTTTATTTGTTCATACGAGTCACGTGTTACAGGTTAACCTGTGGTCTGTTATTCCAAACATATTAAGTATATTTACAACATAATTACACTATTTTTATGCTAAAAAGGTTGTAGTAACCACAGCTGATGGAGGCTCATGCGCACCTCGTTATTAATACACGTGCACCAAACAAAGGACACATGAAACTAAAGCAACAAAACAAATGTGTAAATATTCACAGATTGTATGTGATTGTTTTTAGAGGGTTGCAAAGTTTAGCTTGTGTGAGATAGCATGAGTGAATACCTGCTTGTGTTGCATGTTTCAGGTTTACATAACAAGTTTATGTTGAAAAGACATTCGTTGGATTACTTGGAGTTCAGCTGCTGATGCTGATACGTCTTGAATACATCTCACCACGTCGTTATGAACCACAGCTCTAGTGACACGCTGCAGGTGTGACGGCAAGTAGCCGATTACTCGGCGTGACCGTTTCCTGTCTTGTTTCTCAGGTGACACGCGGTATGTTTGGTGCTAACCGGAAGAAGTTTATGGAGGGAGGCGTAGAGAGCGACTACGCGGACGACTCCAGCCTCTACTACACCCAACAGTCCATGTTCCCTCCACACCGCCCTGACAAAGATGTGAGTGCTCAACTCTTCTTCTGGGGTTTAATGTTTCACGTTGTCTCTCTTCTGGGATTACATAAACAAAGAGAGGTTATTGTTGCACACTGTACTCAGTAATGCTATGATTTAAATAAAGGTGCATGTTTGTACATCAGAGCTTCAGAAAGTAATAAAATACAGACTAAGAAATCATCGTTTCAACCTTTCTGCTGCAATTTTAGTTCATTTATTTTGTATCATATTATTTATTTTTTGTCTCTCTCTGTTATATTTCTCAAAGTAATAAATACAAGTTTTTGGTTATTTTAGTGTTATCATTTTTATTAAAAATCATTCTTAAAGTAGCTTCATATCCGTCAGTGATGAGCTTCTCCAGATGTTCATACTTGTGGTGCAGATGTGGGTCTTTTTAAGTTGTGTATTTTGTATTCACGCTAAACCAGCGATGACGTCGTGTTTGTGCTTCCTGTCTCCTCAGATGCTGACGTCTTCCTCTGCTTCCTCGACGGGTCAACTGTCACAGCTTGGAGCCAGTTTATATGGCCCACAGAGTGAGTAGAACACACACACACACATACATGTGTACCTTATTACTTTATTTAATTTACTTTGTGAGGCAGAGGATCTCCATCAGGAGAAAACAGAGGCTGACCCCCCCCCCCCCCCCCCTCTCTCTCTAGGTGCATTGGGGTTTCCTATGCGAGGTATGAACAGCAGTGCAGCGCCTCAGTTAAGTAGAAGTGGTTTGAACCAATCTACCAACCAGCTCCCCAGTCATGCCAGTACAGCCAACACTGGAACGATGCACACGCCTCCCTCACCGAGCAGGTACACACGCACACACGCACACACACACACACACACTGTAACGCCGCGCAAATTATTTGAGTAGATTACATACAAAGTCTATGCACAGACACAATGAGACATCGCAAATTCGCGTCAAACGGCAAAACGCCCCAAACGCGTGAGTTGAAATTTTTCGAATTCTGCGAAAAAATGCCGTGACGCTGTGGCGCGATAGCCTATCAGCGTTGAGATGTTTCTCCTGTCATCACTGACGTCCTGCTGTTGTTGAATCAGGAAACAAACACTGTAGCCGTCTGTGTTCACCCAGAGCTCTACGACCCCTCATATCAGTAGAGACCAGACTATGTGTGTACATGTGTGTGTAAACCATATGGTGCAAACAATGACTAGACGCTGCCGTATTTACGTCTAGATGACGTTATGTTGAGTGTTGATGGAGCTGCTATAATGTTAGCATAGCCTAGCACCGATCAATCCGAGCTCCATTGAGAAGTATTTTAAAGTGATTTGCTTGTCGTCTTGCGGAGAGAACTAACAAAACATGAATTCAGACTTTTTACAAATCGGCATCATTACGTAGTTATTTGAGTCCCTTTTTGTCAGTTTATTGCCGTTAAATCACAGCCAAGTCAGTGTATTGTGTGTTCATACAGCTGTAGTAAACAGACGTGTGGCTCGCTAGACACAGTGAGCTCAATGAAATCCACGGAGCTCCTCCGGACTATGTTATGAACCAGACATGACGGCGTTTGGTTCCCCGTGATATCGAGGTTATTTTTTCTACGGTTGATGGCGGACAGTTGAACGGCTTTCAGGGCGATAAGCCACGCCCCCTCTCCGGCACGTTTAACGCGAATGAACACAAATAGTCGCCGGCAACGCGATTCACGCGACGCGAAAAAACTATTATTTGCTCTCTATTTAAATCTGTAAAGCACTATTAATATTTTGATTGTTATTATTATTGTTAAAGTAATTCACACTTTATATAAATACTTGACACCATTTTCAGAATGTTGTCTGTAAATGTAGCATCTAGATTTGAGTTCTTCACTCCAATTATTCTCATAAACTTACATTAGTTCTGTTAGATTACTGTGTTTAGGAAGAATTCGTGTTATTGTTATAAACCTCTTCATAGAGTCTCATGAATAGACTCATAAATGTGTTTCTGCATCATATTTAAGCTGGTTGTGTGTCCGAAGTGCTCGTTTCTCTTTTCAGCCTTTGAACCTCCGTCACGTTGTCTGTTTGTGTCTTCAGGGGGATTCTACCAATGAGCACCCGGACCGTGCTGAACCACAGCCAGCAGGTGGGGGGGCCGACGGGGCAGACGGGGGGAGTGATGGGGGGGGTGGGAGTAGAGAGGGGGGGAGGAGGGGGGAGGAGCAGCATGGGGAGCCCCAACCGGTCGTCACCCAGCATCATCGGGATGCCCAAACAGCAGCAAGCACGGCAGCCTTTCACCATCAACAGGTAACGTTACACCTGCCGGCCTTCACGCTGCCGCCGCTCGTCACCTTCGCCGTCCTTCATCGTCTAATGTTTGATCTTTTAATAATCAGCGTGTGTGTTTGTGTGTCAGCATGTCGGGGTTTGGTGTGAACAGGAATCCAGGCTACAACATGAACAACTCCTTATCCAACAACATCTTCAACGGCACAGGTACAAGAACGCACTTCAACCTTCATGTAAACCTGCAGATGGTGGTTTATGAGCTGTTGTTATTGCTGCAGTGAATAATGTTCAATTGTTTAGTTCTGTTGCTAAAAGTTGACGTGCTTGTTAGCTTGTTTGGCCTCCATCTCTGGGTGTGTTTCATTCAGTTATTATCAATTTGTCGTGATTTCTAAACATTTCATAGATAAGTTTAAGTGTAGCCAAAACTACTCCGTTCATCACAGACAGAAGCTGTGATTATCTTCAGATTGTCATGTTTCCAACGGTCTTTAAACACATCATGTGTGACAAACGCTTCAGTCAGGAAAAATCAGCCAAAACAAAGCTTAAAATTGCGGGAGAGGGGAGGAGGAGGAGGAGGAGGAGAGGCTGTTAGAGCTCAAACAGGTTGTGGGTTTACTGTCCTGTGTTGGTCCAGACGGCAGTGAGAATGTGACGGGGTTGGACTTGTCGGACTTCCCGGCGTTGGCGGACAGGAGTCGGAGGGACGGAAGTTCGAATCCCACACCGCTGCTCAACCCGCTGGCCGGTCGGGCCCCGTACGGTAAGAGAGACCAGAGTGTGTGTGTGTGTGTGTGAACACACATTTAAAGAGACGTTTTTTTTTTTTTTTTAAGCAAAAATATTTCTGATGAAACACATCAAAGGAATAAACTCGTAGAATACTCGATTACTATTGAAAGATTATTATTTTAATGTTATTATTTTTGACCAAATAAATAATTTAAATAATAAAAATTAAATTATTTGCTGTTTGCGTCGCTAACTCCTCTCTCTCCCCGCCTCCATTTTGTTTTCCCAGTTGGCATGGTAACCAAACCGTCCAATGAGCAGTCTCAGGACTTCTCGATCCACAACGAGGACTTCCCGGCTCTCCCGGGTCCGAACTACCAATCAAAAGACCCCACGAGCACCAACGAAGACAGCAAAACGGTTAGACCTTTACTGTGAAGTTTAGACGTCCTTTGTTCTGTCTGCTCATTGTTCTCTGATGTCACGGTTTATAACATGCTGACCTGCTGTTTGTTGTTTTTTTTTCATCACGGTGTCCTTTTTCCTCACTTATGCAGCGCTCTCACGTCCTGACTCGTCCCATTTTTTCGGATTGTTTTTTCCCTCCGTTTTTGTCCAATCAGAATCTGAACTCGTCGGGAAAGCCCGCCTCCAACTCAGACGGCCCAAAGTTCCCCGGCGACAAGAGCTCCGCCCCTAGCAACAACAACCAGCAGAAGAAAGGGATCCAGGTGCTCTCCGACGGTGAGTATGTTCGGTAGGATCCTCCAGGTAGAGATGTAGGAGGAAGAGGAGGAGGAAGAGGAGGTCTGAAGCTCTTCTTCTTCGTCTCTCGTTGCAGGTCGAGTGACCAACATCCCCATCGGCATGGTAACGGACCAGTTCGGGATGATCGGCCTGCTGACGTTCATCAGAGCGGCGGAGACGGACCCGGGGATGGTTCACCTGGCCCTGGGCTCTGACCTCACCACGCTGGGCCTCAACCTCAACTCACCGGAGTACGACTCACACACACACACACACACACACACATAGAGACACACACACACACACACACACACACATAGAGACACACACACATAGAGACACACACATAGAGACACACCCACACACACACACATAGAGACACACACACACACACACACACATAGAGAGAGAGACATAGAGACACACACACACATAGAGACACACACACACAGAGAGAGACACACACACACACACATAGAGACACACACATAGAGACACACACACACACACACACACATAGAGACACACACACACATAGAGACACACACATAGAGAGAGAGACATAGAGACACACACACACAGAGAGAGAGACACACACACACACACACATAGAGACACACACATAGACACACACACACACACACATAGAGACACACACACATAGAGAGAGAGACATAGAGACACACACACACAGAGAGAGAGACACACACACACACACACATAGAGACACACACACACAGAGAGAGACACACACACATAGAGACACACACACACACACACACATAGAGACACACACACACACACATAGAGACACACACACACATAGAGACACACCCACACACACACATAGAGACACACACACACACACACATAGCGACACACAGAGACACACACACAGACATAGAGAGACACACGGAGACACACACACACACACACACACACACACATAGAGACACACAGAGACACACACACACACATAGAGAGACACACACACACATAGAGACACACGGAGACACACACACACACACACACACACACATAGAGACACACACACACAGAGAGAGACACACACACACACACACATAGAGACACACACACACAGAGAGAGACACACACACATAGAGACACACACACACACACATAGAGACACACACACACACATAGAGACACACACACACATAGAGACACACCCACACACACACATAGAGACACACACACACAGAGAGAGACACACACACACACACACATAGCGACACACACACACATAGAGACACACAGAGACACACACACACACATAGAGAGACACACACACACATAGAGACACACGGAGACACACACACACACACACACACACACATAGAGACACACACACACAGACATAGAGACACACGCATAAAGACACACACATAGACACACACACACACAGACACAGTGACACCCTGATGATGATGATGACATTATGGTAATCGTCTCCCTGCTTTCTGTCTCTCAGGAACCTCTACCCTAAGTTTGCGTCTCCGTGGGCGTCGGCTCCGTGTCGACCGCAGGACATCGGTGAGTTTATTTCTGCTTCATTGTGGATGTGGATGGAGCGACGCGTTGTTTTGTGGGAGACAAACATGTTTCTGTGCTCTTCCTGCAGACTTCCACGTCCCCTCAGAGTATTTAACCAACATCCACATAAGGGACAAGGTGAGCTCTGACCACGGACGAGTTCTGAAGCCGAGAGACGTCTGAGCTGAAGATGATTAACTGAAGGTTGTGTTTCTCTCGTCTCCAGTTAGCGGCGATCAAGTTGTCTCGGTATGGAGAAGATCTGCTGTTTTATCTTTATTACATGAACGGAGGAGACTTACTACAACTGCTGGCTGCAGTAGAGCTGTGAGGACACACACACACACACACACACACACACACACACACACACACACACACACACTCAGACTCTTCTTCTTCTTCCTCCTCTGTTGCATATAAACTCAAACTGCTCCACAAATTAAATTAAAGGATTCATAGATTTAAAATATGGTGTGTGTGTGTGTGTGTGTGTGTGTGTGTGTGTGTGTGTGTGTGTGTGTGTGTGTGTGTGTGTGTGTGTGTGTGTGTGTGTGTGTGTGTGTGTGTGTGTGTGCAGGTTCAACAGGGACTGGCGGTACCATAAAGAGGAGCGGGTTTGGATCACCAGAGCTCCGGGTATGGAGCCCACGCTGAAGACCAACGCCTACGAGAGAGGGACCTACTACTTCTTCGACTGCCTCAACTGGAGGAAGGTGGCGAAGGTAAAGCGCTTTGTTCACGCGTCAGACGTTCAAACTCCTGATGTACAAGCACGACAAATGAATCTGTGATTAACACATCAACAGTTTAACTCTTTAAAACGGTTTCATCCGTCTGTCCAAACCTGAAGAAATCCAGTTTACTCTCATGTGAAGTCTCACATCTGAGAAGTTTTAAACCAAATATCTCTGATCAGAATAACAGTGTTTCTGTTGATGGACTGATGGAGATTTTAGCCAATTAAAGGTGCATTATGTGTTCATTTATTTATTTTATTAAGTTAACAAACATTTTGGAGTTCTGTTAAACAGATGTCATGTTCACAAGGAAATCAAATAAACGTCCTCGATTTTATTTGATTTTATATATATATATATATATATATAAATAAATATATTTATTCAGTCAATGTGACTCTTGTTTTCCAGGAGTTTCATCTGGAGTACGAGAAACTAGAAGAGCGACCTCACGTTCCCTCCACGTTCAACTACAATCCTGCCCAGCAGGCCTTCTGATTGGCTCTACCTCCTCCTGCCTGCCTGCCATTGGCCCTCCTGGCCTGTCAATCATCACTCCCCTCCCCCCTCCCCCTTCCCCTCCCCACACACTCAAAAAGCTAATCTGGCCAATAAGGACTCGGACAGAAGACGTCCCGTCTCCTTCTCCCCCAAAAACCTGAATAGACTTCATGATTTTACCTTCTTTCTGATTTGTTTGTCCTTTACCTCACGTTCTGTTTAGTTTATTATTATTTTATTTTATTTCCCACCCCTCCTCCATGAGTTTGATCTGTTAACGTGGAGCTCAGACTTAAAGTTCAGCACACAGCAACACGAGCACTGTAAATAATGTCCATCTGATGCGGTGGTTCATGTCTCTTCAGTCTCAAACATTCAGACTCATTTTGTTTTTGTCGACAGAAGCTTTTAAGAAAAACAAACAGATTTTAAACAGAATTCAAATCACCTGTCAGGTGGATCATTATTTCACTCTGTCACACGGCTCGCAGGAAAATATTTATCTTTATTTTTACCAGGTTTGTTTTCTTCCAGCAGCATTACAACAACAACAACAACAACAACAACAACACACACACATCAGCAGACAGCGGAGCGCCAGGAGAGAAAATGCAATGTACATTGTAGCACTATTTCATAATAAAAGAAGAAAAATATCTTTTTTGGGGGGTTTGTTGATGTTATGTGGCGACACGTGAAGCACGTTTAGATGTTTAAACAGTAAAGTCTCTCAGAGCGTTTGAATCACTTATTTATTCACTCAAAGGAGCCGTTCAGCCGTGATGTGATATTCTTTTGTGCAGATGTTTTAAAACTGAAACAGCTGGTCACTGCAGTTTAAAACGAAAATACTCTAAAGAGGAAATAGAGCTTTTTCTTTGACTATTTTTAGCGGCGGATTAATCCACAAAAAGCGTATTATTTAGGTTTTTACAGACCTGAATAAATGTCAAAATATTTATTTTATTTGAATCCTTTTTTTATTTGAACGTTCCATTTGATCGATTAGTTCATGTAATTAAATCTCACTGTGCGACAATTTATTATTTTATTATCAATTAATCTGTAGATTATTTTTTTATTACTTTGAAAAGGCCGTTAAAGTTTTTGATTGACAGGAAAGATAATTAATTCTTCGTTTCTGAAGCAGAAATAATTTCAATATTCTCAGATTTCAGCTTCTCAAATCAGAGAATTTCCTTCTTTTCTTTGTCATAAATAATTGTTTGTTTTCTAAAAAATGTTTACATTTTATTGACTAAACGATTATCGATTAATTTAAAAAAAATACCGGTAATTTAATCAAAAATAATCAGTAGTTGCAGCCCTAAAGTCAACGACATCAACTGTCGAGTTTCATCAACAAATCTTCCCAAAAATATGAACTTTAATGAGAAATAAAACAGAAAAGCTGCAAATCCTTGAAAAAGTACTTAAACGATGAATCGATTGTTAATATAAACCTTAAAACCTCATTCTTAAAACAATCTGCAGGTTAAGTGAGAATCTGGTTTTAACAGAAATCTGTAAATTGTTTTAAAATAATTTTCTAAAATCTTTCCAAACAAGAAAACGACTCCGTAGATAGAAACTAGATACTTCAGACAAATAGACATATTCTCACTGCATCTGCAGATTCTTTCACTTGTTTGAAGATGAGATTTAACGACTTATTCTTCAAAATAAAACGGAACAAACAGCAACATTGTAGCCATAAATGATGACGTTTGGTGGATTAATAATGTGAACACATCTCTTTCACGTTGACTCATCTCTCTCACAGTTTTCACTTTATTATTTTTCATCTTTATTTTTAACATTTATTGCTCTTCCCGTGAAGCTCCCTGTTTTTTTTCTTTCACCTTTTTTAATATTTAAGTTATTCTACTTTAATTTACATTTATTGTCTAAGTTCTGCCCGGCAACAGATCAAACCAATCAGACTGCAGGAGTGCCGCCTCTCAGGATCAATATGAAAATCAGAAATAAATAAAATTTTCTTGTGGAGAGTCAGATGTTCAGATTGTTACCTCTCATGTCTGTACACTAAATACGAAGCTACAGCTAGCAAACATTAGCTTAGCTTAGCATCAAGATGTCTTTTTACACTTCAGTTTTTATACAGATTGAACAAATAAGATAAACAGTTAATCAGCTTTTAGATGAGCTGGTAGGAGGATTCTGTTCCCTTTGGACAGAGCCAGGCTAGCTGTTTCCCCCTGTTTCCAGTCTTTATGCTAAGCTAAGATAGCCAGCTGCTGGCGTTAGCTTCATATTTAGCATAGAGACACGAGAGTGGCGTCAATCTGAACATCTGACTCTCTGCAAGGAAGCGAATGAGTGTGTTTCCCAAAATGTTTGTTTTTAGGCATCGTCTACACGTATACGGATATTTTTTAAATATTTTCTAATAGTTAAACAATCGTAGCTAATTATTTCTTTATTCATACAAATTTGAAAATCTAAAGGTAAGAAACTTAATACCATATTACAAATTACACGTGTGCAAAAAAACAACGTGCAACATGTGAATTAATGAAAAGGTTTCTTACCATCAAAGCAGCATTTACTTGCGTATTTCGGCTAAATATGACGTCAACTCAACAAATTGTTTACAAAAATGTTTTGCCCACTTGTTCGTGTGAGTTTTCTGAGTCGGGAACACAATTTTCAGATTATTCTGACACCACATGAATGCAGCGTTTAAGCTTTATTTGCGTGTGGACGCAGAAGAAAATATTTTTAAAATAAATCTGTATACGTGTCGACAGAAACCGAAAGTCTTTCCCACTCCACCAAAAAAAATCCCAATTTATTTCACTAAATATCAGATTATTTGTTATTTTTTTCCTCCAGGAGGCACCAATGTACAGCTATGTGTTTATGTATATATATATATTTTAATAATATATGTAAACACATACACACCAGGCAGTGTTTTTAAGAAAAAAGGGTAAAAAATAAACAAAAAAAATAGTCTGGAACAAGGACGCCGCCCCTCAGCTGGTCGCCGGTAAACGATGCAATACTAGACTTCCACCACGGAGACGGTTTTTACAGGGGACCACGCTCGACGATGACATCACCACCAACGATGACGTCACCGCGGCGACATCGCCCGCCTTTTGACTCCAAGGCCCAGCTCGTTCACATTGCAGCAGCAAAAAGCCAAGGACACGCCCACAGAGCCCCAGGCCACGCCCTGTTTTGGGGGGAAAACGATTTGATTGGAGGATTGAGGACTTGAGGCACTTGGCCGTTTGGCTGTTTTATTAAATATGGCAGCTAGTGTTTTAATAGGAAAAAGAATAAAATAAATATTCTGGTAATGAAACTGAAGGAGGACTCGTGGGTGTTTATTGTATTTTAGTTTTTTACAGTTCTGTTTTTCAGATTTCTTCTCACTTTACCTGATATCTTCACTACAGGTAAACCCTAAAAACATCAACTTCTCTCATTTAACTTTGTTCTGTTGAAGTTAGTTAATACGTTATAGGAGTTCATCCTGCACTGGTAAGTAATACGTCTATTTTATTTATTAAATACATTTTGAGGTGGTTTTACATCAATATTTTAACTTTACGTTGGTGGATACAACTTTGTTTCTCCATCGTTATATTATTAATGTCACATGGCCGCTAATAGACACTTTACTTCTTCGCTTTCTACAAACTAAAAAAATAGTAAAACGGTGGTTGTGCTCATGGAAGCAATACCACTTCTGTCCACAGGGGGCGCGAAAACCAACATAATGAACGTGTTCTTGTAGCTGCTTTAAATGTCCAGTTAGTTTTGAGATAACTTATTAAAACTGATTAAAACGCCAAAAAAACATCAGGCAAACAAAATTAGTTTTAACTTTTAAAAGACATTAAAACTGTTAATATGTTGTTTTTCATCTATTTTAAGTTAAATGGGAAAAGTTACATTTGAGTTAAAATGTTTAATTTTATTTCATATTTGTAGTTTTTAAACGATTATCTTTTATAAAAGTTCAAATCAAGTGTTACTTTTTTGTTCAACATTAATAAGAATAAAAGCTTTTTTATTATTAATGACTTGAAAATAAAATATATATTTTTTATATTTTTTTGTAAAATATATAACTTATAAAAACAAGAGCTTCAAATAAGCTTCAATAAGTGAATGATGTTCTGTGTATTAGCATGAGGAGGTTTGTGAGATAAATCTAAAAGTTCATCTCACCTTTAGGTCATTTAGCAGCTGTTGAAGAAGCCCACCATCTGAGGATCGAAAGCTCCAGAGCAGCTACTAAATGGACTTAGTGGTGAGAATGATTTTGTCAGCTGTGCTTCAGTAGTTTGACCACACGATGGCGCCACCTCTCAAAGAAACACCAACAAATAAAGTTATTATTGGTGAGTTTGACCAACATATAAAGCTGAGTGATAATAAATACGAAGCAAAGACTGAAGTAAGTTTAGTGTTTTTGCATCAAACATTCTGTGTTTTTCTTTGTTTTTCTCATGAATAAATTGACATTTAATTACAGCCACAGCTGAGTGACAACCGGAGGAAATGGAAGAAACCTGCCGCAGGAAGTCTGTTTAAAGCCTGAAGGTAAACACACACACACACACACACACACACACACACAGTCTATGAACACCATCAATGTGAGAGTAATTAAGACTTAATGTGGTGATAAAAGCAGGTTTTATTGCTGCAGTAGAGACACAGTAGAGAATAAAGCCGTCTGTTAAATTGATGAAGAGGAGGAAGAGTGGCGACAAGAGGAAGAACATATTTAACAAGACAGATTAATAAACTTAATTAATTAAGTTGTTGAATGTTTAGGGTCATAAAACAAGAAAACATGGATGAACTTAAAGGAACAATCTGTTATTTTCTGTCTCTGAATCAGTTGTGTTCAACGACCACATAAAACGCAGCTTTACCTACATTACATTACATTACCTACATTACATTACATACATTACATTAGATTACATTACATTACATTACATTACATTAGATTACATTACATTACCTACATTACATTACCTACATTACATTACATTACATTACATTACATTACATTACCTACATTACATTAGATTACATTAGATTACATTACATTACCTACATTACATTACATACATTACATTAGATTACATTAGATTACATTACATTACCTACATTACATTACATACATTACATTAGATTACATTACATTACATTACATTACCTACATTACATTAGATTACATTAGATTACATTACATTACCTACATTACATTACATTACATTACATTACATACATTACCTACATTACATTACATTACATTACATACATTACATTACATACATTACATTAGATTACATTACATTACATTACCTACATTACATTACATTACATTACATTACCTACATTACATTACCTACATTACATTACATACATTACATACATTACATTACATTACATTACATTACTTTCATTACATTACATTACATACATTACATTAGATTAGATTACATTACCTTCATTACATTACATTACCTACATTACATTAGATTACATTACATTACATTACCTTCATTACATTACATTACATACATTACATTAGATTAGATTACATTACCTACATTACATTACAGTCTAGACCTTTGTTTTATGTTTTACTATATTTTATCGAGCAAACCAAGAAAAGAGCGGCAGATTAAATGAATTCATTGTATTCATATGTTGTGTAAACGCAGCTTTATCCTGGATGTTTCTCTTTACTTCTTTTATTTTGTTAACCAACAGTTATGTAACCGACTGAACTATCTAAAACAGAAACGTGTGACACGGTGTGAGAGACAGAGCGAGGAGGCGAAGGTGTGAAAGTGGAACTTGTCTTTCTTTGTCTTTTCTCGTGTAATCAACACGATGTGACTCACGAGACGAGAACGAAGGGGACGAACGTCTTCTGAGGTTTAAAACGTCTGAAAGCTAACTTCCTGTGAGACGACCTCACCTCCAGAGGACGGAGACACGTTGTGTCTTTTCTGCTCCTTTTATGTGTTTGTAGGGTTTTTTTTCATCTTTGTGTAGTTTTTTTAGCCTCTTTGTAGTTTTTATGAGTCTTAAAACAGTTTTATGCCTTTTTGAGATTGTTTTTACGCGTTTTGTAATCGTTCTGTCTCTTTGTGTCTCTTAGTGTCTCTTTGTGTCTCTTCGTGTCTCTTTGTAGTCGTTCTGTGTCTCTTTGTGTCTCTTTCTGTCTCTTCGTGTCTCTTTGTAGTCGTTCTGTGTCTCTTTGTGTCTCTTTGTGTCTCTTTGTGTCTCTTTGTAGTCGTTCTGTGTCTCTTTGTGTCTCTTTCTGTCTCTTCGTGTCTCTTTGTAGTCGTTCTGTGTCTCTTCGTGTCTCTTTGTGTCTCTTTGTTGTCGTTCTGTGTCTCTTTGTAGTCGTTCTGTGTCTCTTTGTGTCTCTTTGTGTCTCTTTGTAGTGGTTCTGTGTTTCTCTGCAGCTGAAGGTAGAAATCACACAACAAGAAATAACTTAAATCAACTCTGAGCACATGTCAGGACTTCACAATAAGAAAGCAGTTTTGTTCTAAAGTGAAGCTGTTTGCAGATCAAAGTGATAAAGTGTAGCTTTGCGTCTCCTTCGTGACGTATGTCGGCCGTCCTCTGCTGACAGCCGGAGCGAACACAGTGCAGCCCGATCCGTCACATGGTGGCCTCGTCTTCTATCCGCTTTATTTGTTTTATTTCCCTGAAAGCCCAAATCCACAGAAACCAACTGTCGACACGTCGTCACCAGAGATACGACGTTCCTCCGTTTGATTTATTCCCACATTTGATCAGTTTTAACGTGAGGAGTTTAGTACTTTCTGTTCTCAGTGTTCTCTCTGTCTGTGTGTGAGTCTGTTTAGACGCTGATGTCCGTTTTCATCTGTAATCTTTTGATCTATAATAATCCGGCCACATGCCTCCCTGATTACGATGCTTAATGCTGAGGCTTTATTCAGAGCTTCACGTTTATGCAACAGGCCGAGACCCGTTATCGTCCTGACGGACATCATTCAGATATCTTTACTCTGATCATATTCTGTCTTTCAATACCTGGATTTGACCTTTTTACTCACCGACTTTATATCAGAGTGAAAGAGTTAAAACGCTGATAACTGGGCCTTTTAATTCAGTCGTTTTTGTAAATATATTTGGTGATTAAAAGCTATAAAATGGATTGTTTCCCCTTAAAACGTAGTAGAGTGAAAAGTACAATATGTACCTCTGATGTACAAGTAGGAAGTACCCAAGTAATGTATAAATACCTCATATTTGTACTTGTATTGCCTTTTTTTCACTTTCACTGCCGGTTGAGAGGAATCAATACTTATCAATCAGCTTGTTGATCATTTAGTCCTTGGAAGCCATTTTGAACGGTTGGTTGCATCTTTAAGAGCGATCAGAGACACACACACACACACACACACACACACACACACACACACACACACACACACACACTCACACACACACACAGGGGATGAAATGAAACTCCATTGATCGCTGTGGAGAAACTGTGTCCTCACAGCTGAAGGTAATGAAGTGAAGAAAATCGATCATGTTGATGAGAATACAGCCACCGAGGAGGATTTTAAAACATGATGAGACAACAGCTCATTAGATCATCAAGACGGTAAATAAAGAGCCAAAGCTTCACGTGTTAAAGCTGCATTCTCTCTAGTGTCCACCAGGGGGCGACTCCTCTGGTTGTATAGAAGTCTATGAGAAAATGACTCTACTTCTCTCTTGATTTATTACCTCAGTAAACATTGTAAACATGAGTTTATGGTCTCAATCTCTAGTTTCAAGTCTTCTTCAATACAGCATGATGTTCATTTAGTAAATGATGGTCCATTTAGAGTCACACAGACCATAAAGCAGGGGATGCTTTAGGGGCGGGGCTACACAGTGATTGACAGGTCGACACCACAGCTTGTTGTGTTTTTAACCCTTTCACAGTGTGTGTTCATGAAAGTTAATTGTAACATTTTGATCCTAAAACTCTCATTCAGCAATCCGTTGTAGCTCCACCCTCTCACCCTCTCACCCTCGTTTGGTTGCAGAAAAACAAGTTGGTGATATTCATGGCCAAAATACAAGATGGCGTCAGTCAAAAACCAGGATGTTAACGGCCAAGATGCCAAACTCGAGGCTTCAAAACATCAGTCCACAAACCAACGGATGACGTCACCGCAACTACGTCTCATCGACAGTCGGACAAGAAGCCTAAAAATCCTCTGATGGAGATTTAAACTTCTACAATTTCCAGAAGATCATGTGACCTGATGGAAAGCTCCAGTTCACTAAATAGATTGTTTCACCGACTCATCTTCACGAATGAATGTGTCCGTGTTGAAAGGTTCCTCCAGTTATCAACTCAAAATTCGGGCACAATATTTGTCGTATCCTGTTGGAATAAACCGTTAAAGTTCACGTCATCTCCTCTAATATTCATTTAACCAATAACCTGATATATATATATAACATATATATATATATATATATAACCGATATATAATGTGTTTGTCCCCGAGGAACCGAGGATGAGAGAGCGGCTCTCTAAGAGGATTATCTCATCCAGCATGGAGCACCGAGAGAACAACAAGTCTACAACACCAGTCTGATGATTGCATCATCAGACCGGGGGGGGGGGGGGGGCAAAGTACCAAATTAAAAGCTCAATAATGCTCGTTATGCAAAGTAATTTATATCATTGTATTATTATTATAGCTGTTAAATGTGGTTTATATACTGCTGGTAGTTTAATCTATAATAATACTTCATCATTTATTTGTGGATTATATTTTATATTATTTATCTGAAGTAACTAATAACTACAATTATGAAATAAATGTGTTGAACTATAAAGTAACATAACATGGAAATACTGAAATTAAGTAAAAGTATTCGTCAAAATAGTACTTCAGTAGAGTACTTGAATATTAGTTACTTCCCATTATTCGATTTTTAAATATAACTTTATGAAGTATTGCTACTTTTGCTGAAGTAAAATGTGTTTTTACAGTATTTATTGGATTAAAATGAACAGAGATAAATTGGGAATAAAATAGAGGATAAATAGAGACAGTAGAATAGAGAGAGAAGAGGAGGAGGAGGAGGAAGAGGAGGAGGGAGGATAAATGAAGCTGGAGGAAGGTGAAACAGATTTAGAGACAGAAAGCAGCCGGTCTTCAAACTCAACAGTTTCTCAGCAGCAGCCAAGCAGCGTCGCCTCCTCCTCCTTCATCCTTCACCCTCCTCTTCCTCCTCCTCCTCCTCCACCGGTCCTCCTCCTCTCCCATGCCGGCGGAGAGGTCTCCGCGGAGCTGCCATGGCGAAGATCCGGGTGTCGTACGAGTACTCCGAGGCCGAGGACAAGAGCATCCGGCTGGGTTTGTTCCTGATCGCCTGCGGGATCCTGAGCCTCTTCATCCTCGGCTTCTGCTGGCTCAGCCCGACGCTGCAGAGTCTGCAGAGCAAGCCGGCCAACTGCACGGTGAGCCCGGCCACAGCTCCGAGCAGCAGCCGCTGCCGCGCTGCTGGAGCCTCGGACCTGTACTCTGTAGTAGTAGTAGTACTAGTAGTAGTACTTGTAGTGCTAGTGGAGGCAGTATTAGTGAAAGCAGGAGCGCAATACTCGACTTGTGTTCGTGTTACTCTGCAGAGTTGTTGACATCAATAGTTGTGTGTTTTGTGCTCATGGGAGAGAAGTATTTATTTTTTATTTGTAGTAGTATTTCGTCAAGATTTTAATGTATTTTGGTATTGATAGTACTGTTTTTTATAGTATCGTTGGTGGTATTATTACTGCTGTCCCAATTAATAGCAGTGATAGCAACAAGTGACTGTGGAGGTTATTATCAGTATTAAGCTGTTATTAGTACTATCAGGTGTTGCAGAAATATTATTTTATTATGTCGAAACTAATACCATATTAAGATGTAAGTAGTAGTACTAGTAGTACTAGTAGTAGTACTAGTAGTAGTAGTTGATGCAGTGAGAACAGGAGCTTAATACTCAACTCGTGTTGGTATTTCTTTCAGTGTTGTTGACATTAATAGCGCTGTAACTTTTTACAGCGGAGTATTTGTTCTTATTGTTGTACTAATAGAAGTTTTCATTTCATATTACTTTCATTTTCTTAGTAGTAGTAGTAGTAGTAGTAGTAGTAGTAGTAGTAGTAGTAGTAATAGTAGTAGTAGTAGTAGTAGTAATAGTAGTAGTAGTAGTAGTAGTAGTAGTACTAGTAGTAGTAGTAGTAGCAGTAGTAGTAGTAGTAGTAGTAGTAGTAGTAGTACTAGTAGTAGTAGTAGTAGCAGTAGTAGTAGTAGTAGTAGTAGTAGTACTAGTAGTAGTAGTAGTAGTAGTAGTAGTAGTAGTAGTAGTACTAGTAGTAGTAGTAGTAGCAGTAGTAGTAGTAGTAGTAGTAGTAGTAGTAGTAGTAGTACTAGTAGTAGTAGTAGTAGCAGTAGCAGTAGTAGTAGTAGTAGTAGTAGTAGTAGTAGTAGTAGTAGTAGTAGTAATAGTAGTAGTAGTAGTAGTAGTAGTAGCAGTAGTAGTAGTAGTAGTAGTAGTACTAGTAGTAGTAGTAGTAGTAGTGTTGGATTTCCTTGAAGAGGTACTAAGACTACCAGATATTAGGATCTGTAGTTTATTAGGATACTCATTGTTAGAAGTACTAGAAGTATTCGTGCTGAAACAGTTAATTTATCAACAGATGATTAATGACAAACTGTTTGAATGATGTATCGGTTTATCAGACACGAGTAACTTTAGCTTATTTACTTCTTTATTCTAACGACAACAAACTGAATATTTTGGACTGTTGTTCAAACAAAACCACGTTTACAGACTTTTGTATGAAATCATTTATTGTGTTTATAAGATCTACAATAAAGACAAAGTGGTTTATTTGAGGTGTAGATCCGGTTAACTGAGCTTCATCTATAGCGCCACCTGCAGGCTGAGGTTCTCTGATCGGTGGAGTTTGGTTCGTGTCCGTCAGCACAACACGTTTCTGTTTTTACATTTATACTCAAAGATTTCTTCTTTTTTTAACAATTCAAATAAGTAAAATAAAAAATAGGAGTGCTGCTGAGAGACACGCAGCTACACAGGAAGTCAGATTTCAGACATTTGTGTCGTTCACCTGGTTCTGACACGTCAGCAGAATCACAGTTATTGATGAATCTGTGTCCAGTTCATCAATAACATTATTTATAGTTCTGGGACGTTGAAAATGACATTGTGGACATTAGATGTATGTGATGTCATTGTTATTAAACCTGTTATTCTGTCATAACCATCGTCTCCTTTTCCCTTGGTTGCAGAAGAAAACCTGACCTTTAGTTAAATCCTCTCCGCTTCTTTTCATTTCATTCATCGTGTATTTAAATCTGTTTCTTTACTGTCGATACAAAGTGGGTTTATTCGTCCTTCGGCTCCTTCGTGCTGCGTCACTTTCCTCTGTGGATGATTAAAACCTGTTTGCACGGCGTCTCAGAGCCGGCATGAATCATAAACCTCTGCTGGCTCTGAACCGTGGATGACGGATTCACGGCGGCTTGATTGATCTCGCTGTTAGCTTATTGCGTCGTCCTGACATCGTGCTCGTGCATTACAGAGAGTGGAGCCTTTTGTTCTGGTTTTTTTTTTTTGTCTTTTAAATCAAACAAACTTATAAAGCAGCGAGAGAGTCTCTGTCCTCAGCTTAATGCAACATGAATCAAACATACTTAGACTTTATTACATGTCTCTGACCTCATGAGTGATGAAAACAGTCAGATGTTCATCCAATCTGCTGAGATTGATTGTGTTTTCATGGATTGATATTTATGCTCCTGCCTGCAGCTCCGGTCCTTTCATTGAGTGGAGAAGAAACGCAGCCGTCACTCTTTATTTTAATCTAAATCACTCACATATTCAAGCCTAATGTGCAGCATTATATGTGCTTTGCTGGTGGGAGGAAACAGAAGAAGCAGCAAGAAAACCCACGCTGGGAAACATGCAAACTCTCAGCGTAAACTAGAACTTGTTCTTCATCACTTTCCTGGTTAAATGAAGGTTCAATAATAATAAATAAACTGCACCACCAAGACATCACAATTCAGTCTTTTTCTTTTTTTAGAGGTGCTCAATATAGAATATCTGTTGCCTCCACACGGCTCTCAACATGGAGACTGCTAATGATGCTAACAGCGCTAACCGTTTTAACAGTGCTGCCGGAGCTAACAGTGTTTACCTGAAGGGGGAACCGGAGGGTGGGCGCGACTCTTCCCGCGTCGCACAATGTACGTCACTAACGTGGGCGTTAGCTTGATTTGCTAGCGCGCTAACTTAGCTGTGTTCCGCGCACAAATGTAACGTAATCTTAGCTCGAAGATTTCTATCCAGCGACGCTTTTTTTTCCCCGAGACAACTACTGTCATTTTTGCTGACTAGCTAACATGCTAATATAGCTAGCGATAGCTGCATGAGTTGGTTCAACACTCTGCTTCCGTTCACCCTAATGTTTTAAACTAACTATTTCTAAAAGTAGAACACTTTAGAAATTGAATATGCGACATACATGATAGCATTCTGTGCTAAAAGACTGAAGCTAAAGCTAACAGCACCTGGTCCATGAAGAATAAATTCAGTAGTCTGTTTGAGTTTGACCTCCTGATTTTGACTTATCGTTTCATATTTATTTAATGTATTTTTATTTAGTCATATTTGGTGTCGTTTAATTATCTTGTTGTTATTTTAGTTTTTCGTGAAGTGTTTTGTCTAATTGTGCTTCTGTTGCTTAATTGTCGTAGACGACCCTTATTGAAAATGAGATGAACATTTCAAGGAGTTATTTCTAATAAAGCCTTTCCATATAAACTGCAATCAGCATCCTGTTGTATTGTCTGTCATTAGTGTTGTTGCATTGAAAGTGTATTTAAACGCTCCGCCCTCTCTCGGTGCAGGTGGTGTCGGTGTTGCGTCCGGAGGAGATGTTCGAGTGTGTGTTCACGTGCGGCGCCGACTGTAAGGGAACGTCTCTTTATCCGTGTCTGCAGATCTTCGTCAACAACTCGGAGTCAAACTCGGTGGCTCTGCTGCACTTTGATGAGCAACAGCTGGTCCTCAACCCAAAGGTAACGACAAAACTGCTCTTTCTATTGTTATTATTCCATTGTTATAATAATGCTGAACTGACAGGTGAAGTAAGCAAATCGGAACTTTTAATACAATTTCATGCATCTACTTCTTTTCATCTCTATCTCTTAAAAATGACGTTTCCATCAGACGTCAACCTCCGGTTCTTTAAGTGAAGCCAAAGCTTCACGTGTTAAAGCTGCATTCTCTCTAGTGTCCACCAGGGGGCGACTCCTCTGGTTGTATAGAAGTCTATGAGAAAATGACTCTACTTCTCTCTTGATTTATTACCTCAGTAAACATTGTAAACATGAGTTTATGGTCTCAATCTCTAGTTTCAAGTCTTCTTCAATACAGCATGATGTTCATTTAGTACATGATGGTCCATTTAGAGTCACACAGACCATAAAGCAGGGGATGCTTTAGGGGCGGGGCTACACGGTGATTGACAGGTCGACACCATGTAGCCAATGCAGCCATATTTCAGTGTTTCTTCTGCACTTTAATTGAGCTTCTTGTCTACAGAGTTTACAGAACGTCTAGTTTACAGACAGCTCGTCCATGTAGAGAAACGACAACAACAACAACAACACAAACACGGTGTCGCTGTCCGTCTCCTTCCTCTGAATCCTCCTCTTCTTCAGTGCACGTCTGGGTCGTCGCTACGGCAACAGAGTAAATATAGAGGAGAGAGAGGGGGCGTGTCATTGATGCTGCTCTGTCACCATGACAACGGCAACGAAAAAGATGAGCGAGAGAGACACAGAGAGAGAGAGAGAGAGAGAGAGACAGAGAGAGAGAGAGAGAGAGAGAGACAGAGAGAGAGAGACAGAGAGAGAGAGACAGAGAGAGAGACAGAGAGAGAGAGAGAGAGAGAGAGAGACAGAGAGAGAGAGAGAGAGGGAGAAAGTATTTTTGTACTAAAAAGCTTCTTTTATTTGATCCAATCTATTTAAACCTGTTAGCTCCTCATCAGTGTGTTGATGAAGTCTCTACGTCTCGAGTTCATCGATGAACGTTTTCTGTTCCTGCGTCAAACAACGAGCTGAGATTTTACTAAATCATAACTTTAATAACCGATGAAGAGTTTTAATAACCGACCAACGTGACGAACAAACACACACTCACACACACATTACTACACACTCACTCACACACACACACACACACACACACACACACACATACAAACATCTTTCGTTATTGGGGTCAGGAGTGCGTTTCATTTTTGTACGAACAAAAAGACACGTTTTACACACGGCTGACCTGCTGCAGTGTGTGTGTGTGTGTGTGTGTAGTACTGTGTGTGTGTGAGTGTGTGTGTGTAGTACTGTGTGTGTGTGAGTGTGTGTGTGTGTGTTTGTTGGATTCAGGAGATGTGAAGACAAACGGTTTCTGGTCTTTTGTCTCTCAGAATGACTTTAAACATGAATCACTGCAAACACAGAGAACTTTGCACTCAGCAAATTAATACATACACTGTATGTATATATATATATGTTTATATATATATATACATATATATATATAAACATATGTTTATATTAAATACAAACACAGTGAATGCAGAGGCTGAAGTTTGATAAAAGTTTATTTTTGTATGTCTGCATATTAAATGAATGGTTGTGTTGTGTTCTCTGTCGGCTCTTTATTACTCTGAGCTCATAATGTTCCGCTGGCTTTCTATCAAATATAGACACAACACACACACACACACACACACACACACACACTAACACACACACACACACACACACACACAACACACACACTAACACACACACACACACACACACACACAACACACACACTAACACACACACACACACACACACACAATACTAATGTAGTCCAGCTCGGCTTGGCAGACTCCATTATACTAGAAATGGATTGAATGCTGTGCGTGTGTGTGTGTGTGTGTGTGTGTGTGTATGCTGGTAAAGTAAAATACATGTGGGCACACACACACACACACACACACACACATACACACACACACACAGGTCGACTCTCACTATATTTTCCCAGAGTGCTTTTCTTCTCCTGCACCAAATGATGCTGAGGCTCGTGTGTGTTTCAGTCCATCACATGAAACATTTGAGCTGAATGTGTTAACAACAAACTAAAGCCATGCTAAGACATCTCCACACACACACACACACACACAGTACTACACACACACACACACACACTTTTTAGTTATTTTAGTTTGTTTTATGCGTAAAATCTTTGCTGCTGATGTTAAACTGAATAAGACGTTAGTAAGTTCTTCTCTTTGTATTATCTCACGTACACATGTATTTATTATTCATACAGCCTTTACTGACCTCCTACGTTTCCCAGAATCCATTGTGAGAGCTCAGCAAACTACAGCAAATGTACACAAAAAGACCAGAAGAAGACCAATACGTGACGTCTGTGTGTCTGTAGACGCTGAGATCAATAAAGTTTGATCTCATCTGAGGCGACTGATCGATCGATTGTTTCAGCTCTAAACTCAACTAGAAGTTATATGAAATAAATCATGTTTTAACCTAATATAGCGGTCGAATTATCAGCCATTATCTGCCATCTCCCTCTCGGTTTATCTAAAGAACGAATCAGCTGTAAACTCCGAGTTCTGACCAGAGAACAGAGAACCAGAGAGAGGAAGGAAGTCAGGAGACGGAGGCAGGTGGGTGGCTTCACTCAGCCAATTACTCGCCCAGTAATGTCCTCGTTTATGACTTAATGATGTTATGAATGTAACCGCAGCGCAGCGCCAGCTCGGCTCTCTGACACCGTCACTTCATGTGATATTAACGATGAACTCTGATCCCAAACTAATCATTTAAAAGAAGTAAAAAACTATATTCTCCTCGTGAACGTCCAGAGATTCAGCCACCAAAACACAACAAATGAGCTGAAAAGGTCAGAGAGAGAATTATTCATTTATGAAAGCTTGAAAGGTGGAAGAAAAAAACGCTTAATGCAATCAGTGAGGGATGACGACATCACTGTGTGTGTGTGTGTGTGTGTGTGTGTGTGTGTGTGTTAAACTAATTAACTGTAATGAGGTAGATCTTCTGGAGCTCCAGGACGTCGTGGGAGGCCGATGGTGTGTCCCTGCCCAGCCAGGAGCCTCTGTCTCCCCATTAAAGTCACTCTTTAAAGCACACGTTACTGTGTCTTTAAGTAGTAATACCACAGTGTACTAATACTCTGTTACTACTCACTTAATTAAAAGTACAAAAACATCGGTATCACACATTTTAATGACTTTATTCTATAATAATACGTCATCGTTTAATTTGTTTCAATGATCTGAATATGTGAAGTAACTGAAGAGAGAGAGACAGGAGGTCTAACGATGCCTTTGACTGAATATCTCCAGGTCATGTGTGTGTGTGTGTGTGTGTGTGTGTGTGTGTGTGTGTGTGTGTGTGTGTAACTGGTTGCCATGGTGAGGACACACCTGGTGTTCGAGGCAGACTGATTAAGAAACGTTACAGTAAACAGTGATTTTGAACAAAGCTCCTGCCTCCTTTTAACAAGAAGCAGGAGTCTGAGTGCCAAAATATGGATACCGTGAGAAAGATAAGACTCTGCCGAACGCGCTGATGTGTTTTTTATGTTTGTGGTGTTATAAATGTGAGCTCCAGAGCAATAAACAAACCTGGTACCGTCTGCTTTCTTTGAGAAATGAGTGATATTTAACATGGAGTCTGATGGAGCAGCTGGTTGAGTTCATGTCGCTCTGCGGCTCTTTGAGCCAAATGTGTAAATCTGTTGGATTCCACAGTCACATGACTGCGACCAGCACAACATTTCCTACGTTTTGACCCAAAATGGTGAATAAACAGTAAGAATTGTGGGAATGGGAGCAATTTGTTTGGAGAAATCACAGAATATTTTCCTGCTCCGCTCCACTCTGACAGTGATGTCATCACTCTAGCTCTTAATGCGCCGTGCAATACACACCCATTATAAAATCTGAAACGGACCCAAGATGTTCCTGAAACTTAATCTGTGACTTCATGAAAACTGTGCTAGCTATCAAAATGTCCATTTGGCTCAATACAGTCCAGCGTTTGTTCTATGTTTTAAACTTCGAATCATTTTTCTACGTTAAAGTACGGCTACTCAATGTGGGCCCAAAGTTCAGTGTTTTTTTGCTCTCTTCACGCCAAAACCCCACTCGAGTCAATAGAGAAATTTTGCTCCGTTTTTCCCGATTTTCTGGAAAACCGCTGGACGAATCTCTGAGAAACGTAATGCGCAGCTGTGAGGAGAAGCGCGGCAAACTCTCTGCCGGATAAATATCATCATGATTAAACCCGATGGATTATATACAGAGTGGAGCCACACTGACTCAATGAATGCCGAAGAAATAATCAAACCCGTTCTCTTTTTGTCCACTCCAGGCCTCCGTACATGTCTAGTTTATTCAGACTTTATTTAATGTCAACAGAAGGATGTGAAACCAAAATAAGAAATACATCAGTGAGTCTCTGTGAACATCATCCTGATCGATGTGTTCGTCGTGTCGTCTCAGAAAACCCTCCACACACACACACACACACACACACACTCACACACACACACACACACACACACACTCACACACACACACACTCACACTCACCCTCACACACACACACACTCCAGATTGATCTCATTTAGGCCTTTTATTAGGGACCAAAACACACACACACACACACACACACACACACATACACACACACGTAATTGTACCCCTCAGCCTGTTGGCATAGCAACACGCAATCATCAGACAGGAGCGACCCACTTATGATGTCACAGGGCCAGGTGTTTTTGATTGGCTGCTGAGACGGAGACAGAGACGATGTCTCCAGAGACCGGTCCACCGTGGACAGACCCAGGAGACCCTGGAGACCCGGGACGTATCGCTGGACCCGCTGGAGGGAAGGGGGGCACGGGAGAACCAGAACCAGGACTGAGAGGGTTCAGACTGTCAGACCTGCTGCAGCAACATGAGACTAAAGAGTCTGGTGCTCAGAGACACTACCACTTCAGACCACAGGGGGCGACAGACATTCATCCACCGCTGAAAATAGTCCCCGACAGAACGCTCTACTTCCAGCTCTTGCTGAGACTTTTTAAGACATAAAGCTCTTTATTTATGTTTCTAAATATTTAAGATACGAACAGGAAGTCAGACGCTTCACTTCCTGTAGTCGGATCCTTCTCTGATGGAGGTTTGTGTATTTCTATCGTCTCATCTTTCATCTTGTTGATGTGAAGTTGTTCGTTGTGTTGAGCTGAAGATGAAGTTTAGGTTGAACCCCCCCACCAATCACACAGTCACCATAGCAACAAGTTGATCCACAGTAACCAGCCAGACACCAATCAGCCTCCTGGTGTGTGTGTGTGTGTGTGTGTGTGAGGTTATGTTTGAAACTAAACTGAAGAAGAAGAGAGTGATGGAGACCCCCCCCCCCCCCCCCCCCCCCTCTGAGCCAATCAGTATCAACGTGTCTCCTCGTTGTGACTGCAGCGCCCCCTGCTGGGCGGTAATCACGACTTTTAAAGAGACGTCTGTCACTCTTTAACATTTAAGAGTTTGACTTCTACTTGAAAGAATGTCTTGTGTTTATTTATATATATATTTAGGTTTAAAGTGAGTAGAAACATGTTTTAATATTCTCTCGGCTTCCTTATGACGATGTTTTAGTTTAATATACTTTTGTTTCGATGCTTTTTGCTTTTAATCTGAAACATTTTGAAGATGAGATGAGATAGAACTTCATTAATCCCGAAGGAAATTATTATTATTATTATTATTATTATTATTATAGGATTTATTATTATTTAATTATTTAATTAAAGATTACAACAGAAGAATAAAAAAACAATATAATACAAATATAAACATATATGAACAACAGAATAACAATTATTAAGAGTAAAATAAATAAATAATACTGACACCAGAGCAACATAGAACACAATAGCAATAAGAGTAAAGAAATAAAGTAAAGAAATTCATCTAAAATAGAAAAATAAAATGTTTAAAAAGAGTAAATACGTGATGAATAAATGTCATTTCTCCTTTTTCTCCCGTCATCATTTTTTTAAACGTCGCCGCTTAACAACGAGAGTAATAATTTAATATTCTAATTATTGATCCGTCTTCTGTCCCTCAGTGTTCCTACGTCCCTCCATGTGAGCGAGACAACCAGAAGAACAAAGACAGCGTCCTGTGGTGGGAGGACTACTTCACCAAAGAGGTCAGCAGCCAGTCCTTCACCTGCTTCTTCAACCAGCAGAGGAGGTGAGACACACACACACACACACACACACACACACACACACTCACAGTCTACTTCAGAAGGTGTGAGACAGGTGAGATATTGGAAACATGGACTGAAGCGTCGATGTGCTGCCTGTGAAACCTCACACTGGGATTAAACACGTTGTAGCTCCATTATCACCTTTATTTTCACCCGAGAGCTGTTGCTGCTGCAGAAGGTTACAAACTACTGGGATGGATTTTCGTTGGACGCCTGATTGACCACGAGAGGAATCTGATTGGACGAACGTCTTCACTCGTAAGGACGGGTATCGTTAGGATTCTATCGATACTATAGTACTCTAATCGATACTCTGATCGATACTCTAATCGATACTCTAATCGATACTCTAATCGATACTCTAATCGATACTCTGATCGATACTCTAAACGAAACTTGTTTCACGTTCTGGAGGCCAAACGTCTTTAAGTTTAGTGACTCTTTAATCTTGAAGATTAAAGTGTCTGTTAAGTATCTTTAGCTGAAGGAGGAAACACATTGATGATTGAGTCTTTAAAAAAATGCTGTTTTACAGTTTTTTCACACAAAAAAAGGAACATTGCACAAAATTGTGAGGACTTGCAGCTCATGCATAAACAAAAAGATCAAAGAGCACAAATACATTGTTGTCACTCAAATAGAAATAATAAATAAACCAGGAAATGAAATAATAAGGATTCCTCTTCAAGTAAAAGATCTGAGTTCTTCTTCTCCTCCTTTAAGGGTTTCCTTTAAAGAAATGATGTCATGACTGCAACTTGCACCAAAACAAATATGGAAATTAAATGATATTAATGCACAATTTCACGTCTGATTGTAACTTCTCTTAATTAAGACTGAACCTGGAGGATACTGATGCTCCACAAACACTGAAAGCACCAAATAAAACAGGCTGACCGATGTTTAAATCACCTTTTCTTTGTCTTTTATATTCAGGTTACATCTTTTAACGAGCTCAGCCTCTTTTTTATGCTGCGTCCGAACATCATAGACGTAGAAACAGAAAGCTCCTTCATCGTGTCGGCTTAATCCTCTTATCCTCCAGAGACGACGCTCTACCTGTGACCTCGGTTGTGTTATTTTTATCTTTTGCACGATGAGGAGGCTCTGCTTCGTAGATGAGGAGCGCAGTGGGAGATAAGATACGATTTTATTTTGTGTTTTAGAGGAAAAAAAGAACTGGAGCACTCAAAGGTTTTTTTTTAAAGATGAGGAACAGAACTTTTGATTTATGAGGTAATATCCGAGGTGGCATGAAGGTTCTACGACCTGGTTTATAAACTTTTAATTTGACTTTTTCTTTTCTCCAGCTGCTCTTACTTTGTTTGTTTGAGAGTCAGTTTGATTTATTTCTTGTATTTATCCGTAAATTAAACGTGTGTGAAATAATGTGAAATAGCTACAGGAAGTGTTGGGTTTCATCGGCAGTAAATTAACAGAGATCAAATAAAAAAAAAAAAACTAATACATTTTCTTTTTGAAACAGCGTTTAAAACCATTTAAACCAGATCGATTGCTTGATTACAGAAAATATAAACGTAGTATTATTGTGCTTCGTAAGGCCTTCCTTTTTTATTTTTGTATTGCTCTATATTTACCACACACACAGTCAAACAGACATATTTAGTTAAAAATAAGTTACAAGTTTTATCTCTCACATCAAATTTACTTTACAAATGAACAGTTACAAATCTGAAGTTTTATGTCCAGATTAAAACCAAGCAGCAACCTCCGGTTAAAGTTCTTCAAAGCTTCACGTGTTAAAGCTGCATTCTCTCTAGTGTCCACCAGGGGGCGACTCCTCTGGTTGTATAGAAGTCTATGAGAAAATGATTGACAGGTCTCTACCAGAGACGTATACGGCGTCTCTACGTCACTCCTCCTCAGTCCATATATGGTCACTTCCTGTTCACTGGTTGCAAAAAAACCAAGATGGCGTTGTTCATGTTTCCTTCTTCCTTGTGCTTTCAGGCCGGATGACGTGTTGTGGCGGCGTTCCCACGACACCAGCGTCCTGCTGCACTGCGTCCTCTGGCCGATGGTGTCGCTGTTGCTCGGCACGCTCATCGTGCTCCTCACGGTGTGCGCTCGCTCCCTGGCCGTCCGTGCCGAGGCCCTCCAGAAGAGGAAGTGCTCCTACGAGGTGTGCCACGACCTGTCCGCCGCCGCCGGGCCCTCGGTTCGCCGCGTAAACAAGGCCGACGACCTCAACCCGAGGACGAACTCCGACCCCGAGTTGTTGTCGTCGCCGACGAGGACCCTGCCGCTGTTCGCAGTGCCGGTGCGACGCCGCGACCGGGAACATTAAGACGGGTTTGTGAAGTTCGTGCTAGCGAGCCGGTGGGCGACTAAACGCAACAATTTTTGGGAATCAGCGAGTATGAGAAGAGGATCATGGGAAATCCACCCTGTTGCCTATAGATTTTCCACAGCTTTGCTTCCGGTTTTAACTCGACAAACCGGATCAGCGGATCAGGACTCTGGAACTGGAGTTGAATCCGACGACAGAGCTGCGACTGGATGGTTACGATGAATTACGAAACATTTCACTGTAGCGCTTACGTTCACGTAGTTTGTTTGTTTTCTTCCCTTTTGAGTCCCAGTAGCCGTAAAAAATGTAAATAGAGAGCCAAAGTCCTGACTCGACCTCGAGCTTCTAAGACTCAATGCAATCTTCCATTCTTCCATCGGTCTTTATGGACAAAGTAATTCATTTATTTAAAATCTATTTTATTTACTTGTGGGGGGGAATCATGCACTAATTCTATCAATACAGCAACAGAGTCGTGTCGAACAAACTCTAAAACTAATGTAGCCGTCGCTTGTTTTTTCTCCAGCTGTTTCTACTTTGATGGTTTTTTTCCATCACAGTTAAAGTCAGTTTTATTTTTACATCCCCAGATTTACTAATCTTCTCACATTTGTAGGACAGAGATTAAAACCTTTTCAGCAGCTCGAGGGGCAAAATATCTTCCTTTGAAAATAGTCTTTTATTGTGAAATATCTGCAGGAAGTGTGTGTGTGAAAACTATGAAATAAAAATGCAATTTAGAAGCGAATAGTACGTGTTGAGGACATTTTAGGTTAAAAAAAAATAGTTAATACAGATCCAGGGGAAATATTCATCGAAAGAAAACTGGGATATTCTCTGAGATTTAAGCGGTACATTAACGAGAAATAACTTGTGAAAAATATTGTGATATCTTTTTTCAAAGAACCACATCACTTTACTTTGTAAGGTTGGACCAAACCTCCGTTAAACACTGAGGCAACGTGAGCCACCAAGCGCCATGAAATTTCATTGCTCCTTGAGCAGAGTTTTTACGGTAAAAAGATGAAGGTCTTGAAAGATACGGAAACTCGTTTTCTTTCACGTTCTTTCTGTGGTATTTTACCAGCATGAATAAACTACAATTTTCACGAGTTTTTTCTCCTACATTTTTTTGCTTTAGTTTCACAGAATTTCTACGTATTTTCACGCAAATTTGTGAGTTTAAAATCTCAGAGAATATTTAAGTATTTTTCTCATAAATTTGTCCCGCGGCTCCGTATAGTTTTTTTAATCTTTTTTATTTATTTATTTACTTTTGATCCGATAAACGCGCCGTAAACTAGAAACAAGTTTTTTGGGGTTACATATATATTTAATGATAAACGAGCACTTTGATACGATAGAAACTATGTGAGTTTATCAAGTCGAACAATGATTCATTTCTTAGCATCCCCCCAAAAAAAACTGATTTCTTGATTTTCTTCGACCAGCGTTTCTTTTTCTATTTCATCTTTACAATTTTTAAGCTGTAATCTCTGTAGTCCTGCTTTTGTTACGGTCATGTTCTATTATTGTTTTTTACTTTAAGGTGCTCGACTGTAATCAAAGCTACGGTCTGACGTGCAAATCAAAATAAGGAAAAATGGTATTTTGTGAAAAGCTGCTGACTAGAACTATGAAATACACTTTATATTAGTTTGTTTCTCTTTCACACGGATAGAGTTCAAACTTGAAGTTTTTTTATTTATTTACTTATTTCTCTGTTGGCTGATGAAACTACAAATGTAAATGTAAACTAAATATGCAGAAATTTAAAAAAACTGTTTCTTTACCTCAAATTAGTTCAACAAATAAATAAGCATTTAATTTATTTTACTCTCCCATTTATCTTTTACTTGCTATTTCATTTATTCTTTTCATGATCATGTGGTGAAAAAATACTCAAAACACATTAATTTAGTAAACGAATGAAAAACACAGAAACAGAAGAATCCAACAGCTTCGAAGAAATATCAGGTAGAAAAAAGACAAGTGAATAAATACAAATACTCACTAATACTACTTTAAACTTGTAGTTTAGTCTCACACTGTTGGACCGCTCCAACTGATTTATGTTGTCAAATTATATATTTTTTCATTTTAATATAAAATCTGACTCTGCAGAGAAACAACCAGCTAGTAGAGAAAACACGAATATTTCTCTCTGAAAAATGTAAAAGAGCCAGTAAACAAGATTAAATCATTGGTTCATCAGAGGAGACATTAGTGGATCCTGTTGCTTCTGGAACTCTGAGCCGCATAATAGGGGAACTCTTTGAACTGGGAACGAACCACAGGCCTAAACTGGGAGCTCTGAGTCTCAATGTTGGGCGCTAAACTGGTAAACCTGAGTCTAGTTGTCGGTGGTTAAACTGGTAAACCTGAGACTAGTTGTCGGTGGTTAAACTGGTAAACCTGAGACTAGTTGTCGGTGGTTAAACTGGTAAACCTGAGTCTAAATGTTAGGTGTTGGAGACCTGTTGGTTTCGTCCCTCAGAGGCTCTAGAAGGTTTGTTTCACGGCCTGGAGGTTGAGTTTGGAGCAGATGTGATCGTAGTGGTTCGAGTTGCAAAGGGACGTAAAACCAGTAAATTAAACGAGAAGTTGAGCTCTGGAGTTTTGGGGATTTGATAACGAACTTGTGCTCGTTCTTCTGGCATGTTTTGGTTGAATATATGGTCATTGAATTGATTTTGCCTCATTCAGCTGCCTTCTTCCATCACATGTGCAGCATCACATTACATTGAAGTAAAATGTCAACCTTCTGCATGCAAAGTGCATCCTCCCACTAAATGTGCTGCTGCCAAACAAAAGGTTTTGATTATATTACTGGACTGAATATATTTTAGATTTGTATGATATTTCAGTTAAACCAGCAGATCGTAGCCGAAAGCAAAGTACACAGTTTAGAACTATTTGTTGCTAGCTAACTGTTAGCATGTGGGATGTAGCTTGATTGAGCATGCTAATGCTAATTAAGGAGTTTAAAATAATCTATTTATATTCATTCTTTATTCACTTTAAACAAATGGATTTATTTGGCAGATTAATTGATTCATGTCTTCTTGTGATGACACGGTGAAGAGTTAACACAGCCCGAGCTAATAACCGCTGCATTTTAACTTTATTCCCTTTAATAAGTTCAGATTACATTTTTGCAGCCCGACTAGTGGCGACATTCAAAGCCACATCGTATCAGGCAGCAGCCTGACGCAGCTCGGATCATCAGTTATGTTTCATGAATCCAATAACCCGTCGTCTCCGTGTTGTTGTTGTTTGTGAGTACGATAACTTTTCAAAGGCTGAGACTAAATTACTTTTCTGCCACGCAGCAGAGACAACAATAGATCTGCTATCGCCAAACATGATTCATCCTGCATCAGAGGGAGTTTTTGATCTTCAAGTCTCCAAATTCCCACCACCACCGTTCCCCCGGTCTAAAAATTACCTACAGGTTGCTTAGCAACAGCCACAAGGCCGAGTGACGCCGCTGCCAATAAAAAAAAAAAGTAAAAAGTAAAAACAGACGAAACTTGAAGTTGTCTTCTGTTCTCCTAGTTCTCTCCTCAGGTTCACATGTTTGTGTGATCAACTCTAATGTTGCTGTAGCACATTCTCACACTCGTGTTGTCGAGCAGAAAGCAGATTTTCATGATTTGTTTCTCAGCCCGTCTTCTGCAGAGTTTGACTGAAAACAAGCTGTGAATGTAAAACATTGTTGATTTGTGTCTCCTGAGGCGTGATGTGCATAAACAGGGTTTTATTATTCTTACAGAGATTGTTTTTAAAACTGATATTTTCCTCTTCGTTCTGGCCTCTCGCCCACGCTTGTGACTTTTGAGAAAATGCCTCCTAAATGCAGATTTCAGACGTTGACCATCAGGGAACATTCTGTGTGAGAAAGAAGAACAAATTTGTCTCAAAAGCATTTAAAATCGGTGATAAACATGCAAAATGTCAGAGTGCATCGCAAATGGATGTAGATTTTATAAAAATGTTGTTAATTAAAAATATTATCATCCGTCTTTAATCGGGATTAAAATCGTTCAGTAACTCACGGTTACTTTGTGTCCATGTGGAAACGATGACATCATCTCCTCAATCCGCACATTGCTCATTGTTGCTGTGTTTAACGAGCAGCATGCTCCACAAACAACAACAACAATGGCGGACAATAAAGTGAAAAACGTTCACACACATAAGAAACGATCCTCACCAGAAACATATACCAACAAAAAGATTTTGGCTCACGTCGTCTTAGAGGTTTTGTAAATTACAGTATGTTGTCATTTCTGCGTTAGTAGTTTCTAAAAATTAGCTTGAGAATCTGTTTTGTACCCGGGATAATAATATATTTAATATATAATGTAAAAACGTATCAATACCCTCATTAGGATAAAAACAAATATCCAGCGATGTTCTACAAACAGCCTTCTGATCCACAAACACCAGTTTCCAAAGAAAATGTCTTGAAATCTGTCTCTTCAGTTTGATTTGTTACATGATGTGACATTTAATGGCATCAGGAAATCGTACGACCGATCCTTTTACAATTTGAAAAGGGTTGAATGACTCCATGACTGCAGAGAGACAAAAGCAGGTTTTTAGTTTTCAAATCAAAAGTTATTACTGCATCCACTGGTTTTCACTTTTTCTTCCTGGTCTCCTCTCTCGTCTTCCATTTTTACCTCCTTTTCTTTACCTTATCTTTTCCATGTTGTTCCTCTCTACCTCCCTTCTTCTTACTGTTCAATGCTTTTTGCTCCCTTAAATTGTATCTTTCTTTCTTTTGTTCAGTTTTTGTTGTGTTGAAATGGCAAATCTGTTGAATAGAAACTTCCTCTATGAAAACAGAAACAAAATGTAACAGCCCAGTCGTCAGACCAGACGTTTTTGACTTTTACCCAGAAGACCACAGTTCATGTCCTGTGTGGAACGAAAAGTAAACGTTAAGTTTACGCTTGCTACATAATCTTACATAACAAAGTCTGCTTAGGGCTTACGTTGTTACGTTGCATTGTTACGTTGCGTTGTTACATCATGTTACGTTGTTGCGTCCTGTTACGTTGTTACGTTACGTTGTTATGTTACATTGTTATGTTACATTGTTACCGTATATTGTTACCTTACGTTGTTACATTTTTTGCTACATTAAGATGCGTTTTAATGTTACATTGTTACTTTACGCTGTTACGTTACATTGTTACGTTATTGCGTCCTGTTACGTTGTTATGTCCTGTTACGTTGTTATGTCATGTTAAATTGTTACATCATGTTAAATTTTTACGTCATGTTACGTTGTTACGTCATCTTACGTTGTTACGTTGTTACATCATGTCATGTTACGTTGTTACATCATGTCATGTTACGTTGTTACATCATGTCATGTTAAATTGTTACGTCATGTTACGTTGTTACATCATGTTACATTACGTTGTTATGTTACGTTGTTACCTTACGTTGTTACGTTACATTGTTACGTTGTTATGTCATGTTAAATTGTTGCGTCATGTTAAATTGTTACGTCATGTTACGTTGTTACGTCATGTTACGTTGTTACGTCATGTTACGTTGTTACGTCATGTTACATTACTTTGTTATGTTACGTTGTTATGTTACGTTGTTACCTTACTTTGTTATGTTACGTTGTTATGTTACGTTGTTACCTTACGTTGCTACATTACGTTGCTACATTACGTTGCGCCATGGTACGTTGTTACGCCATGTTACATTGTTACGTTGTTACATCATGTTGCGTTGTTACGTTGCGTTGTTACGTTGCGTTGTTACCTTACGTTGTTATCTTACGTTGTTACGTACATTAAGTTGCGTTTTAATGTTACATTGTTACATTAGGCTGTTAAGTTGCTTTGTTACGTTACGTTGTGTCATGTTACGTTGTGTCATGTTACGTTGTGTCATGTTACGTTGTGTCATGTTACGTTGTTACGTCATGTTACGTTACGTTGTTACATCATGTCATGTTAAATTGTTACATCATGTTACGTCATGTTACGTTACGTTGTTACCTTATATTGCTACATTATGTTGTGTCATGTTACGTTGCTACATTACGTTGCGTCATGGTACGTTGTTACGTTACGTTGTGTTGTTACCTTACGTTGTTATCTTACGTTGTTAAGTTTTTTGCTACATTAAGTTGCGTTTTAATGTTACATTGTTACATTAGGCTGTTAAGTTGCTTTGTTACGTTACGTTGTTACGTTACTATGTTACGTTACAATTTTAATCACTAAGTGCTGCTGACGAGACCTGACTAATTGTTTCACAACGTTAACCACGTGGTATTGTGTGTTTCTGCACGTGTGACACGAGGCTGATACGGAACGTATTCATGAAGCATATTTTTCATCCAGAAACGCAGATATTCAACACTTTCTGTGGTTTACAGAAACAGACAACATCAACATTCTCTCTGGCGACTGGGTTGTTTTTAAATCAGCAAAACAAAAATTAAAACAAAAACAAAAATTGTGTGATAGAAAGCTTAACGTTGATGCATCAGATCTGTCTCTGCTGGGTTTTCTGGATTTCCACTGAATCATCCGTGTACTCTCCAAAGAAAATGTAGCTTCACTGTAGCATTTATGTGTGTTTTTATGAGCTGTTGTCGTCTCTCTCTCCGAGATGTTAGATTTTATATCTGAAGCCATATGCTAAGCTGTGAACTGCAGTAGCAACTAAACTAAAAACTGTATTTTGTCGCTTCACCACAAAAACAGAAGATGTTTAATTATATTCCTACAGACGTGGTTTTGATATTTAATGAGATTTTAATGAGACTTTAGTTGATTTTCTGAGTTAATCCACGCTGTAAAGTTCAGTAACTGATTAATGACGTAAAGAAAATGTATCTGTTTGGTTTACTGTTTTAATATCATTGTTGTTGTTGTTTTCTTTTCTATCACACCTTTGTACCGTGCACTGTGTCGTCCTTCATCTCCTCTGAACCTCAGCTGTGTACCATGTGACCCAGGTAGCCGCTTCGTCCATGTTTTAATGATAAAGATGATAACTATAGTGCCTGATAGAGATCTTTAAATAAAAACACATTTTATCTTCAAAACGGAGTCGCATTCAGCAGGTATGTATTTATATATACATTTAGTTTGTTTCATATTTTTATATGCGAGTCTTGACTCAAGGTTTTTCCTTATTATATTTCAGTGTATTTTTATTTTTTATTTAACAATACTTTATTTCTTTAATGCCTCTATATATATACATGTATCTATATACACACAAATATTTAATGAATATTGTAAAAAATACAAAAGGTAAAATATGATCATACATATTTTTATTTATATATTTTTTTATCGTCACAATCAAATAAGGAGTCCCAAAAACTGCCCAGTCACACTGAAGGGGGGAGAGAGAGAGAGAGAGAGAGAGAGAGAGAGAGAGAGAGAGAGAGAGAGACAGAGAGAGAGAGAGAGAGAGAGAGAGAGAGAGAGAGACAGAGAGAGAGACAGAGAGAGAGAGAGAGAGAGAGACAGAGAGAGAGAGAGAGAGAGACAGAGAGAGAGAGAGAGAGAGAGAGAGACAGAGAGAGAGAGAGAGAGAGACAGAGAGAGAGAGAGAGAGACAGAGACAGACGCTTCGTGGATATTTCAATGACGATCGTTTGGTCGTGTCCTTCCTTTCATCTCTCCTCCCACTTCTCTGCTCTCGTCTTCATTCTTTCATTCGCAAATCAAAATGGAGAGAGTTGAATGGCCTCCAGAGGACACACACGCACACACACACACACACACGCACGCACACACACACGCACACACTGGTCTGAGTCACGCCACTCGTTCAATATAATCAATGAATGACTCACACTCACATTGACCCTCTCTGATCTTTGACAGCAGTGTTAATATCCCACCGCTCCACACACACACACACACACACACACACACACACTTAAGCAAAGTACAAGTACCTTGAAATTATACTTAAGTATATTCAATTTGTGCTCCTTCATAGTTCTACTCCACTACAGCTCAGAGGGAGATATTGTATTTACTGCAGTACATTTAACTGATATTGGAGTTACTTAGTGTTCAGATCTTTTTAAATGTTAAAATACTCAAATGCAAGTTCAAATCCTGCAATAAAGTGCTTTAGTAAAAGTACAACAATATAAGTTAACAATATATATTTTTTAATATTCAAAAAACGATTATATTATTAGGCTTTATGTCATTCTTTGTAATTTTATTAAAACAAATAAAGTATTTGTCACAGAAAAATATTTGTTTATTGTTTATTTATTATTATTGAGGCACTTCTCACAGTTTATCTCTAAAGTGGTGAAACAGCGCCCCCCTGGATTGTAATGTGTGGTGAACGTGGGTCAGAATGTGGTCAAACGGGGTACTGCAGTCATAAGAAAGTAAACGTTATTTTAATTATAAAATATAAAATATGAAATATAAAAATAAAATATAACTGCCTAAAAAACGTTTAGAACACAGTGTAAAAATACTCTATACTGCTATAAGTAAAAAATCAAGTCCCTCCATATAGACTATAGAGTATAGTATAGTATATATACCTCACACTTTATATCTTACTTATGACTTTTATGACATATTGACATATTTCACTACGTCACGGCTTAAAATGAGGGTTTAGTTTCAGGATTTGTTTTAATTTTCCTCCCAACACCAGCTCGTTATTCTCTCCTTCAGTTTAACAGCAGAGCAGCTGTTCTGCTGTCACTGGAGCAGAAACCTGTTTCAACACCTCAGCTCTTCTCTCTCTGACACATCAACATCAATATCACCGCCATGACATCAACATCACCGCCATGACATCAATATCACCACCATGACATCAATATCACCGCCATGACATCAACATCACCGCCATGACATCAACATCACCGCCATGACATCAACATCACCGCCATGACATCAACATCACCACCATGACATCAATATCACCGCCATGACATCAACATCACCGCCATGACATCAACATCACCGCCATGACATCAATATCACCGCCATGACATCAACATCACCGCCATGACATCAACATCACCGCCATGACATCAACATCACCGCCATGACATCAATATCACCGCCATGACATCAACATCACCGCCATGACATCAACATCACCGCCATGACATCAACATCACCACCATGACATCAACATCACCACCATGACATCAACATCACCGCCATGACATCAACATCACCAGCAGCAGCAGAACCTCGATCTAACGGAGCGCATTCATCAAACTGTCTGTGGATCAGGATCAGGACCCCTCAAAGGGTCGCTATCTAAAACCTTTTCTTGCAGTAAGCGTTCTCTGTAATTGTACATTTCTCGCCCATATGTTTTATTTTATTTTATTTTATTTTATTTTATTTATTTTATTTATTTTATTTATTTTATTTATTTATTTTATTTATTTTAATTAATTTTAATTAATTTTATTTATTTAATTTTATTTTATTTCATTTCATTTTATTTATTATTTATAATAATCACTCTGTTTTTAGCGAGTGTGCAGCTTGTAACTGGAGTTTTACTTACTCTTACTTACTCTTCTTCTGCTGTTGGACTCGTTTGTTCCTCCGGTGAAGCTCGTGGGACGTTGGCTGATTTCTGACTGCGTCTCCGGTACGAACGAGGACGACGAGCCGGAGGTTTGATGCTCAGCTCGGACTCCTCGACCCCCCGTGACCCCGATAGAGGCTCGTATCTGGGTTAGTTGTGCTGCGGCCTCAGCGCGCCCAGAAGATGCAGATCAGACGCTTCACACACGAGAGACTTTCTTCAAAAGTCTTCTTCTGTTCAGACGTTAACTAACTTTTTAAGACTTTTTAGGACTTTTCAGGACTTTTCAGGACTCGCTCTACTGCGACTCATTTTGAAACAAAGCTGGTTAGAATGAATTACAAACATGAAAGTAGTTTAAAGTTTTGTACAATTATTCAACTTAATGACACAACATGAGGAACACACACATCGTCGGGCTTTTCCTTTAATCAGCGTCAATAATCCAGTAAACTCTGATTTAAAGATGATTTACATTCTTTTATGTTTTGGTGATACAATGGAGTACAAATATATTTCTGATGATTAAATCATGAACAAAATAATACGACTGGTTTTATGTATTATACCAGGAATGAGTAATCGAATCCTTTAATCACTAATATCACGTAAAACCAACAGTTACCCCTCGTATGGTTCAAAAACAACGATCAATAAATCCAAAAAACTGATTTCATGAGCAGAAATCATTAAACATCCTGGAGATCAAGTCACAAATTAATCAAATATTCTTTGATTAAAAGAACGGCTTTTTAGGAATAAACAGTTAAATGTTTAAGTCTGAACGTTTATTCATTCTTGCAGCTACTTTACAATTGTTTGATTTCATAAATGAGATAAATAGAAAAATCTCAATATTACAGCATAAACAGTTTATAATCATATATATAAAAAAAGCATTACATCTTTATTTACATACAGCAATACGTGTCCCTTTTAAATAAACAGCTGATATGGAGCAGTGAGTGAGAACAAGATGGAGACGTTCAGTCAAAGTGTTTACTGCCCGTTAACGTTAACGTGAACACGACTCAGCGTCTGTTCTCTGTGAACTCGTCGTCGTCTGCTCAGCGTCCGGTGTAGATGAAGTCTGAGGAGGAAGAAAGAAGTTCCACGTTTATTAGAAACGGTTTGATCTGTGACGCGGCTCGTTAACATCAGCGCCGTGTGTTGGTCTCACCGCGGCAGTACTCCGGGTTGAAGTTCTCGTAGATGGGGTACAGAGGGTTCTCCTGTTCGCTGCGATGCTTTCTGGCTCTGAGGACGTCACGGACGCACTGATGCAGGAAGGAGTACTGGCACTGAAACACACGGGAGCGCTTTAACCCGCTGCACGATGATGTCATACTGTTCATCAATGAGCACCGTCTGTGGTCTCCTGAGGCGGAGTCACAGGAGACCACGAGGACCATCAGGGACCCCCAACCCCTCCTGCACCACAAGGCCTCATCGCTATATTAACTGTATGTTTACTCTTTTTAAATTACAGTTAATCATGCAATTATTGTATATATGTTATATTTGATCTTTGCACTATCTTATCTTTTATGTGTGTGTGTGTGTGTGTGTGTGTGTGTGTGTGTGTGTGTGTGTGTGTGTGTGTGTGTGTGTGTGTGTGTGTGTGTGTGTGTGGGGAGGTACCTCAGTCTGCACCATGTGTTGGCGGTGCAGCCGGAGGTCGAACACGCAGCCGTACAGGTCGACGGTTCCTTTAGAGTCCAACTGCTGCAGAACCCGATCCAACGCCATGAACGTCCCCGTACGGCCAACACCAGCACTAACACACACACACACACACACACACACACACACACACACACACACACACACACACACACACACACACACACAGGGGCTTGAACATGACTATAGAAACAATAAATACATTTGTTGTTGACGAATCAATCAATGGAGAGTTTTGTTAACTCTCAGCCGGTCATTTCCTCAATGAGACGCACACACACTCACACACGCACACACACACACACACACACACACACTCACACACACACACACACACACACACACACACACACACACACACACACACACACACACAACACGCACGCACACACTCACACACACACCTGCAGTGGACGACGGTGGCTCCGGTGCTGGGCGATCGGTCCACGTAGTCCCGGACCGTCCTGACGAACTGGATCAGGGACTGGGTGCTCTCTGGGACTCCGTGGTCCGGCCACACCGTGTAGTGGAAGTGACGCAGCACTCGGGGGAAGCTGCAGCCGCTCTCCTGTCGGCGGCCATTGATTACATGTTAGTGAAAGTCTGACAGCGCGGCGGGGAAGGTGCTAAGAGGCGGAGGCCGGGTACCGAGGTGATCCTGAACTCTCTGATGGTCCACTCCGGCAGGACGGACTCGGACAGCATCTGGACGACCAGCTCACCGTAGTACAGAGGCTCTCTGTCTGCAGGCCAGTACTGGTCACACTTCACCTGCCCCACACACACACACACACACACACACGTTTCATGTCGACGTGTCCACTAGACTTTGATATGAGAGGGTTCATCCTCAGAGGACCATGAACATCTCTCACCCGTCCCTTCTCCACACACTGCGTCACCATCACCACGTTGTAGACGCCGTGTTCCCAAACCATCCGCCAGAAATCATCCTTAGTGCCGGGCAGCGGGCCCTGAGAGGCCATGTACTCCCGCCGGTAGTTATTACCCTGCACACACACACACACACACACACACACACACAGGTGTTAGTGCGTGTGTGTGCGTGTGTGTGTGCGTGTGTGTGTGTGTGTGTGTGTGTGTGTGT
>NC_136549.1:17534260-17544260 GCF_910591455.1 Pholis gunnellus | reverse complement strand
GTTTGTTGTAATGTTTGTTTGTTCTTGTGTTTGTTTGTTGTAATGTTTGTTTGTTCTACTGTTTGTTTGTTGTAGTGTTTGTTTGTTGTAATGTTTGTTTGTTGTAATGTTTGTTTGTTGTAGTGTTTGTTTGTTGTAGTGTTTGTTTGTTGTAGTTTTTGTTTGTTGTAATGTTTGTTTGTTGTAGTGTTTGTTTGTTGTAGTGTTTGTTTGTTGTAATGTTTGTTTGTTGTAATGTTTGTTTGTTGTGGTGTTTGTTTGTTGTAGTGTTTGTTTGTTGTAGTGTTTGTTCGTTGTAGTGTTTGTTTGTTGAAGTGTTTGTTTGTTGTAATGTTTGTTTGTTGTAGTGTTTGTTTGTTGTAATGTTTGTTCGTTGTAGTGTTTGTTTGTTGAAGTGTTTGTTTGTTGTAATGTTTTTCGGTGCTCACCTGTCCGGCGGACGTGTCGGCGTCCTGCGGGCAGCGGCTGGAGAAGTAGTCGCTCTGGTACGCTCTGACGGAGGAGTTGCTGATGTAGTCGCGGTACGACGGCAGAGGGTGGCGCTGCTCCGGCTGCAGCTTCTCATTGGCTGTGGGAGACAAACGGGTTTCATTAGAGATGAGTTCAGATTATAGACGGTGAAGAAGATTTTATTTACACTTCAAATCAACGTAAAGGTACGGAAGCCCATTGTTGCCAATATGACGAAAAAATGTCAATAATGTCAATAATAATGTATCTGTAAGTATGTGAATCCTGTGTACTTGTACACAAAGTATTTAGTTTGTACCGTTAGACTCGGCCACGATGACGGTGAAGTATCTCACGGCTCCGTTGGCGTCGCTGAACCACGAGCAGTTGAAGCGGAACAAGATGGACGATGACGTGACTTTCGCCGTCTTCTCGCCGACGCGAACGCTCGGGGGCGGGACCGGAGGACCTGAGAGGAAACGGATTGGTTCAACAGGCTGTCAATCAAATACAGGATTTCTTTAAAACTTTATTTTCAAAATGTATTTCATCTCATCTTCATTTTCTTTCTGTTGTCCGTTCATTTGATTTCCTTAATACTTTTACTGCAGTATAAGTACTCAGATACTAGTACTTTACTGCAGTATAAGTACTAGTATCTGAGTACTTCTTCCACTGCTGGTAACATGAAACACATCCTGCTGTCTCAGGTGACCAGTTCTATTTAAACAGCTTTTATTTAAACACCAGACTTCACCTGAGGGATTCTGTGTGTGTGTGTGTGTGTGTGTGTGTGTGTGTGTGTGTGTGTGTGTGTGTGTCCTCACGGTCTATCATGGTAACAGTAGTGTGTGTCGTCGGTGGACTCGTTAGTCTGCCCGACGACAGTCTGACCGTCACCGAGTACTTCCTGTACGCCTCCAGCTGGTCCAGCGTTACCGCGGTGACGCCGCCCGCCAGCCGCAGCGCGGAGGTCAGCTCCCCGTCGTCGTGGCGACGACACTCGACCTCATAGGAGTCGAAGTCTGAGGAAGGAGGAGACCAGGAGCAAGAGAGGGAGGAGGAGGAGAGAGGGAAGCAGTGGACGGACCTCAGAGGAGACGGACCTGAAGGAGACCAGGAGAGGGGACGAGGAGAGGGGACAAGGGGAGAGGAGACAAGGGGAGAAGAGAGGAGACAAGGGGAAAAGTTACAAGAAGAGACAAGGGAAGACATGGTGATGGAAACAAGGTGAGAGGAAAGGAGACAATGAGGGAGGAGAGGAGACATGGGAGATAAGAGAAGGAGATAGGGGAGGAAGCAAGGGGAAATGATACAAGGAGAGAAGAGATAAGGAGTGAGAGGAAGTAACAAGGTGAGAGGAGTCAAGAGGAGAGGAGACAAGACGAGAGGAGACAAGAAGAGAGGAAGGGAATAAAAGGAGAGAGGAGAGGAGACAGAGGGAGATGAGAAAAGGAGAGAGGGGAAGAAACAAGAGGAGAGGACACAAGGGGGAGAGGAGATACGAAGAGAGGAGGGAGATAAGGGAAGAAGAGAGGAGACGAGGAGATACGAGGAGGCAAGAGAGGAAGAGAGATGATAAAGAGAGAAGAGAGGAAAATAAGGAGAGAGGAAAGGAGAGAAAGACATTGAAAGAAAGGAGAGGGGAGGAGACAAGGAGATGAAACAATGGATGAAAGGAGAGGAAGAGAAGAAACAGGAAAGGAGAAGAGAAGATAAGGAAGGATAGGAGAAAGGAGAGGTAACGAGGAGAGTAAGGAGACAAGTAGAGGAGGTAGGAGAGAAAGAGCGTAATTATTAACACATTCAGATGTTTTAGTTTTTAAACGTGTTAGTTTGTCTTTAAACGGTTCATTGAAGAAGAAACTCACATCACACTGGTGAGCTGATAGTTTCACTGTTTGTCACATAAACTCAATCTGCATCAGAATAAAGCTGCACTTGTGTTTCTATATCTGATAAATAAAGCATCAACCTCTGACACACATGACAAACTAGGTCACTGTGTGTGTGTGTGTGTGTGTGTGTGTGTGTGTGTGTGTGTGTGTGGGTGTGTGTGTGTGTGTGTGTGTGTGTGTGTGTGTGTGTGTGTGTGTGTGTGTGTGTGTGTGTGTGTGTGTTTACTCCTTCTGTTGATCAGTTTTGATCTCTGCTGCCAAAATAAACTGAGAGAGGAAAAACAGATTAAAAATTCAGACATTCAGACTCTGTTCTGTTTCCACCTGGTGGTGACACAGAGGAACTACACCACGTCTGATTTATTAAGAAGGAAACATTAAGGACACATTTGAGACTAAAGGGTTCGTCTGAGCAGGTGAGGGGAGAGGAGACAAGGAGGGAGGAGAGGAGACAAGGAGATAGCAGAGGAGAGAAAGAAGGGAGAGTAAGAAAGTGAAGGAAAGAGGAGATGTTTGGTGTCTTTGCACCCACTTGTCCTGACGTTCCTCTGGATTGGCTGGCTCCAGACAGAAGGCCCGCCCCTGGCTCCGCCCCCAGCGACGGTCTCCACGGTGAAGTTGTACTGTCGCCCCGGAAACATGCCGCCCAGGACCCGCCCCGTCAGGTGCGTCTGTGTGACGGACAGGCGGTCCGGAGGAGTCCACTGCAGCCTGAAGCTGTCGTAGTCTCCGGAGGCGGGACCGGACCACGACAGCTCCACCGTGTCATTGGTCGGGCCTTGTTTGACGGACAGGTGAGTGGGCGGCTCTGGAGCTGGAGGAGAGAACGACGACGTTAACGCCGCTCTTCACTCTTTAACTCTTTAACTGTGTGTTTATTTCACTCACCGGTGCGTCCGAGGGCTGAGATCCTATTGGTCAGTTCCCCGCTGTGTGTGATGACCTCAGCGCGGTACAGCCTACCAGGGATGAGCCCTGAGAACATGTGACTCTGGAGCTCCGCCCCCAGCGTCTGGGCTCCCACAGAGGCTCCAGAGACGTCGTACAATACCACCTTAAACCACAGACACAAGATTCAATACCACCTTAAACCACAGAGACAAGATTCAATACCACCTTAAACCACGGAGACAAGATTCAATACCACCTTAAACCACAGAGACAAGATTCAATACCACCTTAAACCACAGAGACACAAGATTCAATACCACCTTAAACCACAGAGACAGGATTCAATACCACCTTAAACCACAGAGACAAGATTCAATACCACCTTAAACCACAGAGACACAAGATTCAATACCACCTTAAACCACAGACACACGATTCAATACCACCTTAAACCACAGACACAAGATTCAATACCACCTTAAACCACAGACACAAGATTCAATACCACCTTAAACCACAGAGACAAGATTCAATAACAATACATACATTCAAATATACATTTTTAAGCCTTTTACTGGTTAAAATAAAACAAAATGAAAGAATACCTGATAGCGGCTCCAGCTTCCCTCTCCGTGCTGCCAGCTGACCGTGAGTCTGTCCGTCCGTCCTGAACTCTGAAGCTGAAGAGACGAAACTGAGGACGGGACTGAAGAAGAGAAGAAGACGAAGTGAGGATAGAAGAACAGGGAGGATAACATGAGAGAAGAGATAACTGATCAACTAAAAAGATCATAAAGTGATAACAATGTGTTTAATGTGTTTAAAGTGACAGTAATGCGTCTTACTGACCCGTTCTGGCGAACACTGAGGAGTCGCTGCTCATGTCTCGGCTCCAGCTCACCACCATCAGTCGGTACAGACTTCCTGCTCTCAGCCCAGAGAAAGCACAGCTGTCTGCAGCTGGACCCACTTTCTGCAGGTCCACCGGCTCGCCCAGCGCCTGCAGCACAGCCCATCATTAATTATACTATATATGTTTAAGTATATATATACATACAAGTACTAAGGGGCTTCTGCATTGTGTCGTTTGGTAATCTACTGTTTCAGACGGATTACTTTGCTCAGCGTCACAAGCTGTATCCTCGTTTACATTTCAAAGAAACTGTTTTTAAGCTTTTAGAAAATATTTCACGCAAGAAAGTTCCCATTTAGATTCCTGATGTTTTATCAGTTTGTCCCAAAAAAACACCTATTTGGAAATTTACGCTGAAGTTTTTGGAGCTGTGAGAGACCGACCGCTTACAAAAAGAACATGTGACAGTATTTTATTCATCTCACTGTCTGAAGGGAAAACAAGTCAAAGCTTCACGTGTTAAACCTGCATTCTCTCTAGTGTCCACCAGGGGGCGACTCCTCTGGTTGTATAGAAGTCTATGAGAAAATGACTCTACTTCTCTCTTGATTTATTACCTCAGTAAACATTGTAAACATGAGTTTATGGTCTCAATCTCTAGTTTCAAGTCTTCTTCAATACAGCATGATGTTCATTTAGTACATGATGGTCCATTTAGAGTCACACAGACCATAAAGCAGGGGATGCTTTAGGGGCGGGGCTACACGGTGATTGACAGGTCTCTACCAGAGACGTATACGGCGTCTTTTAACTCTACCGACACGAAACCGGATGAACGAATACAAATGTGTTCAAACCTGAAGTGAAAAAAAAATGCAATATTTCCGCATCTACATGAGAAGTTTAATCGTCTCACCTGATGATGCTCCTTGCTGCTCACCTCCTGCCTGTGATTGGCTGTTGCCTCTGTGACGCTGTAGAGCGACAGGTCGTAGATGTCGACGTGACCTCGTGAGGGACGCCAGGAGAAGGAGAGAGAGGAGGCGTTGGAGGAGGCGACGGTTAGATTACTGACGGCAGCCGGACCTGAAACGCGCACCGAGAGGAGGAAGGACGTGAGTGACCTGAGACGTTTGATTGGACGGTATTGTAACGCGGTGACGTACGCGTTTGTCCGTCGGCTGAGGCCTCCAGCGACGGGACGCCGCCGCTGAGCGTCGCCACCTTCACTCGGTACCACCTCCCCGACGTCAGACCCTCCAGACGCTCGCTACGACTCTCCGCCGAGACCGACCGATTGGCCAGGAGGGCGCCGGCCTCGTCCAATAGCTGCAGAGCGTAGCCGTCGTACACGCCCACGGGCCTCTCCCAGCTGACGGTCAGGCTGTGCGTGGTGTGGTCGTTGTCCGCCTGCAGGGCTGTGACTCTGGCCGGAGCTGCAGCACAAAACAAACAATCAACATCAATATTTTCCTCTAATTATGACATCAATCAACCGATCGGGGGTCTCACCGGTTCTGCCGGTGGCCGTGTTGCTATTGGTCAGCTTCCCGCTCAGTGATTGGACGGTGACGGTGTAGGCGTGGCCTGGGGTCAGATCCAGGAAGTCCAGGGAGGACACGGGTTTGGGGACGGGGCGAGTCTCGATGACGACGCCGTCCTGGAGACAGGAAGTGACATCACAATATTCATAAAGCCGCCACAATCCATCAATTCACCGCCTGTTCATCAATCTCTGCATTTACAGAGCGAATCATCATTTAGTTTCTCATCATTCCACACTGAGACCACACTGAGACCACACTGAGACCACACTGAGACCACACTGAGACCACACTGAGACCACACTGGTACAGGTGCAGTAAGAACATCACCCAGTAGAGACAGGAGAAAGGCTGTTGTGTCCTCACAGAAAACAACTGTTGGTTAATTATTGGATAAATCTGAGAGGTCACGAAGATAATCAACCAACTAAGAAAGTGTTACAAAGACATAACGTTGTGTCTGGATCGGAGGAGCGACAGCAAGAAGCCGAGCTGTGCCCTCCTGTCGTGAGGCAGAACCAGAACCAGACGTGGAGTGGCTACAAATTAAGGTAAGACATAAAAATAGTGACGTAGTGAGTGAGTTCTATGAGTACTCAGAGCATGTGTGTGTGTTTACCGATGGATCCACAGAGCTACAGACAGAACAGGATCTGCTGTTGCAGTTCTTAGTCACACAGTTGAAATATTTAAACGCACTTTGAATTGTTTAGCCGTGTGCATGGTTGAATTGTATGCGTTCGGCCCCAGCGTGGGTTGAACAACACAGACCAGACAGAGTCCTTGTTTGCAGTGATTCCGTGTCGGCACTCGTTAGTCTGGAGTCAGGTCCAATACTCAACCGGATCTGCTGTTAAAGATGATGTCAAATCACTGGAGAGCAACAGAACGAGGCGCCGACGTTATATTGATGTGGATACCGGCCCGTGTAGGTACCAGAGGAAATGAACAAACAAGCACTAAAGGAACACAAAGTAGACCAGAAAAGTCTCCAATAGCACCAGAATAAGTCTCTAGGTTTGTCGCTAGTTGCTTTTGACAAAAGAAAAGTTGCCGAGAGGATTTGGCAACACTGGGCGAGTCAACGCCAACGTTACTGTGCAACACAGCAGCAGACCAGAAGCATCACACTCCACCTCATTAGCATACGGACACATAAATAAATAAATGAATGAATGTAGGTGAACAGAATGTAGAAATAAATATATATGTATATAAATATATATGTATTTCTTTATGTCCTGATTGATTATCAACTTTTATTTATTTATCTATACATTCATTTATTTATTTCAGCATTTATTCATTCGTTTATTTATTTATTTATTCCTGTAATTATTTACACATTTATTAATGCATTTATTTATTTATACTTAAGTCCTCTTCTGTCCTCCACACAGCGGGACTGATGGGGAAGTCGTGGGAACATATACTGACTGAAACCGGTAGAGGGCAGTAGTGCAACAAAAAGGATGCAAGCTGCCGTTAAACACCACAGAAGAAGAAGAAGAAGTAGTTTAAAAAGAAGAAGAAGAAAATCGGCATTACACACGGGGACGCACAGCGTCAGCTCGGTTTAACGTCGCGTGTTTAACTTTTTCACTACTTTGCTTTTTGAGAAAGATGTCGGAACCAGGACCAGAGAAACACGGAACTCCGGAGGAAGTCCTGAACCCGCTGGAGGACGCGGGGAGCCTCGTGTGTCCTCATGATTCATCGTCCGATGAAGAGGACCTGCTGTATCACGAGACACAAGACTCCAGCAACTCCGATTACTGTCTCCGATCATCGGAAAGGTATGACGTCTTATATTTACCGATTTATTGATGTCGAATTGTGTATCGAGAGCGAGCAGCTTTCTCAGGGCTGTGTGTGTCTGTTGTTGTTGTCGTCGTGTGTGTGTGTGTGTTGTCGTGGTGTGTGTGTGTGCGCGCTTCACCACGTGTATTGCTTTTATGTTTGCATGTATTACAATTTCAGAACCAGACTGAATGCATATATTTATTTTTCTTCCACATTCTGGTTCACAGTGATGAGGTCTACGAGCCCCCCCACGCCAGAGTCCCAAGACCTCCAGGTGCCCCATGGCCCACACGTCGAAAAGCAGCTCAACGATTGGCTCCGGGACCTTCACGCCCCCAGCCGGGCCCAGCAGCACCTCCTCCCCCGAGAGGACGCTCCTCTCTGGGAGCTTCTGGTCCAGTTACCAAGCGTGGAAAGACTAGACTGGCATCTACAGAGGACGACGACAGATGGCACGACGGAGAGGAGGAGTGCATCAAACCTGAGCCCCTCAGGTTCGTGCCGGCCAGGACCCCAGGCCCCACATTCGACACCACCATAGCGTGGTCTCCCCTCAGCCTCTTCCAGCTTTACTTTTCAGAATCTGTTGTCCAAAAAATCATTGACAACACGAACGCCAACGCTGCCAAAAGAAAGAAAGCCGGGATGAAGTTCAACTGGAACGTGCTCACGATTAAGGACTTCTACACGTTCCTCTCCATCGTCCTCTTCTCTGGCCTCGTGTCGGTCCACAACAGGTCAGACTACTGGAGGAAGAAATGTCCGTACAACTTCCAGTTCCCCGGTGACAGCATGACGCGGGACCGCTTTGATTCCATCATGTGGTCGCTGCACCTCAGCGACCCGGCGGAGGACGAGGAGAACGACAAGAAGAAGAACACCGCCGAGTACGACCGGCTCTTCAAGATCAAGCCGCTCTACACGGACATGGTGACCGCCTGCAAAGCACATTTCCAGCCGCGTCAGCGCGTGTCCATCGACGAGCGGATGGTCGCCAGCAAAGCCCGCGTCAGCATGAAGCAGTACATGAAGGACAAGCCCACCAAGTGGGGCTACAAGCTGTTCGTGCTGGCTGATTCCTCGATAGGCTACACCTGGAACTTCTTTGTCTACTCGGGTAAAAGTGAGTCCACCACAGGCCACGGGCTGAGCTACTCAGCGGTGATGGACCTTTTGCCTTTTCCTCTCCTCGGCAGCGGCTACCTGTTGTTCACGGGCAATTTCTACACGAGCCCCGCTCTCTTCACCGACCTGTACGAAAAGAACATCGGCTGTTGTGGGACCATCAGGAGACAAGTGACCGGCTTCCCTCAGACCCAGACCAACGACCTGCCCAGAAAGGCTGCGAGGGGGGACATGCGCTGGATCCAGAGTGGTAAACTCCTCTTCGTGAAGTGGATGGACACGAGAGAGGTAGCGATGTGCTCCACGGTGCATCAGGCCTACAGCGGACAGACGGTGACGAGAAAGCTGAAGGAGGATGGCGTCTGGCAATACATGTCCATACCAGTACCGGACAGCATGGTGGACTACAACCACAGCATGGGGGGGGTGGATTTGTCCAATGCACTGATCGGATCTTACAGCGTCCCCCACGAGACGATGAAGTGGTACAAGACTTTTTTTTACCACTTCGTGGACATCGCTGTAGTGAACAGTTATCTTTTGCACAAGGAGCTGTTCAAGGTGAGGCTGGACTCCACCCAGACGAAGCCCTTCACCCACAAGACCTTCAGGGAGCAGTTGGCCAAGGAGATGCTGGAGTTTGCTCAAGGCTCAGCAGCTCCCCCGCCTCGACCCGCCAACACTTGCATGCCCATGTTTCTCGGCAGGAAATATTGCAAGAGGTGCCACGATGCTGGAATCACGAGGGTGAAGACGTCCTTTAGTTGCAGGAAGTGTGCGGTTTCTCTCTGCTACACCACCAAGAAGAACTGCTTCCAGCTGTGGCACGATGGACAATGACTTCCTGATGGATGGACCACACCCGGACAAAGCCCGTCACCCACAAGACCCTCAGGGACACTCGAGTGGATTGAGTTTGAACAGACGTGAGGTCCCGGGACAGAGGATGTCGTACGTGTACAGATTGTAAAGGCATAATGGAGAATTGTGTAAATAGTTTACCTGTTTTTCTACACTTTGTATTGTTACAAATGTTTACAGTTTGCTTAAATTAAATCTGTTCCTTTTTTAATTCAACATTCAATTGATTTGTGGGGTTTTTTTTAGGTCTGGTTGAATGTTTAAAAAAGGCCCAAAACTGCTGTATCTGGATGTGTTAACTATCATCAGTGAAATATAGTTTGGCACATGAGAACATTCAATCGTCACATGGTGCCCAAATGACCATTTTGGAAACCTCCCCTGACCTCTCTGTACTAAAACCTCCAACTTTGTTCTGCTTCACTTGATCAAAGTCAAACTGTGCAGCGAGACTGTTCACACGTTGTGCTCATCTCACAAGTGTTCCCTTTATTATAACATCAAAATCATTCAAATAGACCTTGTGGTTGCAGAGAGACTCTTTTTAGTTTGGACAGGCCTGGAAAAGGAATCGT
>NC_136549.1:17469260-17529260 GCF_910591455.1 Pholis gunnellus | reverse complement strand
ATAATAATAATAATAATAATAATAATAATAATAATAATAATAATAATAATAATAATAATAAAGTGGTAAATTAACAATAAAAAAATATATATTTTCAAAGAATAAAGTTGCAAATTTATGAGGGTAAAAGTCAGATAATTTTCTGAGATTTAAGTAAAAAAACTTTGCAGAAAAATTAGAACATTTAAGAGAAAAAAAAACTTGAATAATGAATACAATTTGAAAAAGAAAATTGGAATTTATCTTTTATTTTTTTTATCAACCTCATCACTTAAAAAAACAAAAACATATGTAAATATTTTTGTGGCCCTAATGCACCATCATCTATCTCTGAGCTCCAAGTTATTTTGATCTACTTGACGACTACCGTGTCGAATGGTCAGGAAGTAGCCGTCACGTGACCCAGAGGGGGCGTGGCTCCACATGGCGCTGAGCGAGGTCTCGTCAGAGTGTCGTATGTGGAGCTCAGACACGGCGGCCGGAGCTGCAGAGACAAAAACGCACCAAACGTTCTGCAGCTTCTTCTGTGTGTATGTATATATTTCTGTTGTATATTTCTGCAGTAATATATATATATATATATATATATATATATACACATATATATATATATACATTTATTCAGTATATGTATACATATATATTTCTGTTGTATATTTCTGACCTGTTGCTCCCTCACAGCTGCTCTCGGCCGTCAGTCCTCCGCTCTCCACTCTCAGCACGGCTCTGTACAGCCTTCCAGGCGTTAGTCCCGTCCCGGGGAGGCTGAAGTTGGCAGCCTCTCGGTCCAGAGCGGTGCTGACTAACTGCTGGGAGCCGTCGAAGAGGAGCAGCCTGTAGCTCTCCCATCGGCCAGCGGGGGGCGACCAAGAGAGGAGGAGGCCACCGGAGGAAGAGGAGGAAGGAGACAAGGAGAGGAGGGACGCCGCCGCCGGAGCTGAAGACGAGATGAAACGAGATGAAGACGAGATGGAGACGAGATGGAGACGAGATGGAGAAACACAAAATACAACAACCCCTCACCTGTCCTGACGGTGAGTTCTGATTGGCTCGTCAGCTCGCCGCTCCTGGACGTCACCTCGACCCGATAGGCCGAGCCGGGGGTCAGCTGATCAACGACGACCTCCGTCTCGTCCGGCGGAAGCGTCGCCTCCCAGAGTCCCGTCCCGTTGGTCGAGAGGACGACGACAACGAGGGCATCCAGGTCGCCTTCGGGACGCTGCCACGACAAAGACAAGCCGGTGCCGTTGACGTGGTCGGTGGCGGTGAGGTTGGCGACGGCGGCGGGAACTAAAAACAGGATTTATATTATCAGATATTGTTTTTTTCTTCTTTTGTTCCTGTCTTCTTCTTCTTCTTCTTCTTCATCTTCTTCTTCTCCGTTACCTGTCTGAGCCGCCGTCGTCCGGTCGTTCTGCAGCCCGCCGGCCTCCGTCACCATCGTAACGTTGTACAGTCGGCCCGGCGTCAGGCCGAGGAGCGTGTGCTGCGTCGCTGTGCTCTCCAACGTCTCGTTCCTCAGCAGACCTGCAGAAGAAGAGGAGCGGGTCACGTAAAAAGATCATGTAAATGTCTGTGGGAGGAGTGTTAAACGTGCACCATCATGTCCAGTTAACCAGTAACTTCTTCTCGTTGGGAGTTTAAAAGACGACAGACGTACCAGTTTGATCCCACAGCTGCAGCCTGAAGCGCTGCGTTCTTCCCGGACCGGCCTGCCAGGAAAGGCCCAGGCTGCTGCAGGTCCTGGAGGTCACGGCCAGGCCGCTCACCGCCGACGGCTCTGATGATGCAACACACACACACACACACACACACACACACACACACACACACACACACACACACACACACACACACACACACACACACACACACACACACACACACACACACACACGGTCAGAAAACAGGCTGATGCATCACTGATGCTTGTAAAACAAAAATATGTTATTTAGTTGGTTTATATATTCATGTTGTGTTGTGATTCTAGCGCCCCATGTGGACTAAAGTGGTAGTGTTTCTGAGCGCCAGACTCCCTTTAGAAAACCCTTTATTTATCTTTTCACCCTTTATTTATCTTTTCACCCTTTATTTATCTTTTCACCCTTTATTTATCTTTTCAAACCGTGTCCTTGTCTTCAGAGTGTGAGCTCTGTAGGAGTCCCGTTGACCCTCCCTCTCCCCGGCTTCCCTTCGAACCACCATCCGCCCCGTCTGAGAGCTCCCTGCTTCCTGGTTTGTGTGTTTTTTTCCCACAATGCCTCTCTGCGTGTGTTTGTGCCGCCGTGTCGCCGCTGGTGCTTCAAACTGAGGTCGAACAATATAATCAGCCGGCGACATCTTCCCCCGTTATGTTGAGTGTTGATGGAGCTGCTACATTGTTAGCATAGCATAGAAAACAAGCATTTTAAAAGGTATTTGCTTGCCTTCTTGAGGAGAGAACTAACAAAACATCATAATCATCAAATATCAGTTTATTGTAATTAAATCTGTTTGTTTTGGGTTCATACAGCTGTAGTAAACCAGCCGACGTGTGGCTTGTTAGACACAGTGAATACAGCCTCCGAATAAACACAAAGGATTCTGCAAGTAAACTCCTGCGAGTAGTGCGACGCAAAAAGTTGCTTCACTTTTGGTGTGAACGCAGCATTTAGCATGAGAGCATATAGCATCAGAGCAGTTAGCATCAGAGCAATTAGCATCAGAGCAGTTAGCATCAGAGCATTTAGCACATTTAACATCATAGCATTTAGCATCAGAACATTTAGCATCTGAGTGTTTAGCATCAGAGCATTTAGAAGCTAAAGAGACAGATATTCCCCTCAGGAGGTGGTGGAGACCAAAAACGGAGCTATAAGAGAGAGAATAATGAACTTCTATTGATCAGGAGACACAAACACAAAGACTCCTGAGAGAGAGAGAGAGAGAGAGAGAGAGAGAGAGAGAGAGAGAGAGAGAGAGAGAGAGAGAGAGAGAGAGAGACAGAGAGAGAGAGACAGAGAGAGAGAGAGACAGAGAGAGAGAGAGAGAGAGACAGAGAGAGAGAGAGAGAGAGAGAGAGAGAGAGAGAGAGAGAGAGAGAGAGAGAGAGACAGAGAGAGAGAGAGAGAGACAGAGAGAGAGACAGAGAGAGAGAGAGACAGAGAGAGAGAGAGAGTTCGCAGCAGGTAAAAAAACAACGCTAAAGGTCAGTGGTCGTAACCGTCAGAAGATAAGAAACAAACACTAAAGTGAGTGTTTTGCATTTCTGAGAAGGTTACTGTCGGGACTCACATCGGTGCAGCAACACCCTGTTTTCTACAAACACACATATACATACATATACACACACACGCCCTTTCCCAGTGCTTCCAACAGAACAAAGAAACAATGGAAGCAGGAAATAGCTGAACCCAGAGCTCTGCCCATGATGGAAATACACACAGAGGGTCCAACTTCTGTTCTGGACGCACGCCATCATGGACACACACACACACACACACACACACACACACACACACACACACACACACACACACACACACACACACACACACACACACACACACACACACACACACACACACACACACACACACTATCACTCTCTCTCAGCGGGCCGTGGTTCCTGAAGCTAATCACAGAGAGAGGAAGCTGCACGACTTGAACTGAACGGGACAGAGAGGTCAGAGGAGACGGAACAATAGAAACCAACGGAACACAATAGAACACTTAGAAGTAAATACAACGGGGCTGGAGGAAGTATTCAGAGAGTAAATACTTTACTGAAGTAGAAGTACTAAAACCACTGGACTGGTTTGAGTCTGGACTGGTTTAAGTCTGAACTGGTTTAAGTCTGAACTGGTTTAAGTCTGAACTGGTTTAAGTCTGGACTGGTTTAAGTCTGAACTGGTTTAAGTCTGGACTGGTTTAAGTCTGAACTGGTGTAAGTCTGGACTGGTTTAAGTCTGGACTGGTTTAAGTCTGAACTGGTGTAAGTCTGGACTGGGTGAGGACTTACTGGTGTGCAGGGTGACGTTTGCCGTCTCCTGGTCTCTCTGGGACTGGATCTCCAGCTGGTAGGCGGTTCCAGGCTCCAGGTGATCCAGTACGCAGGTGTAAACCCCTCCTCCCTCCTTGTCCCCTCCATCCTCGACTCCTAGCTGGTTAGTTCCCAGATAGTTAGCTCCCGTCTCCTCCTTCACCTCCTCATCTCCTCGCTCCCTTCCTCCGATCTCATTGGTCTCTGTCTCCTCCTCGTCTCCTTCTCGTCCTCTTCTTCTGCACTCGGCGCCGTCGGCTCCGGCGTCCTGAGATGAGACGCTGAAGGAGCAGTTGGGTCCAGGTGTGCTGAGGGTCAGAGAGATGGAGTCCAGACCGGATACTGGTTCAGACACAGAGATGCTGCATTTGATGGACTGGGCCTCTGTGGGAGCTGCACTGCTCAGATCCTGACGAGGAGACGAGGAGACGAGGAGACGAGGAGACGAGGAACAAACAGTGAGATGAAGAAATTAAGGATTTCATTTAAATCATGTTTTCTTTAAACAATCGCCAAAACTACACCGTTTATCACAGCCAGAAGCTGTAAAAACCGTCATTATCGTCAGATTGTCATGTTTCCGACGGTCCTTGAACACGTCATGTGTGACAAATGCTTCCTTCATAAAAATCAGCCAAAAGAAACCTTAAAATTGTGATATTTCATCAAAAACATGTTCTTATTATAAATGTGAAATAATAAATGTGAAATAATAAATGTGTGTGAGAGCTCTAATAAAGAGTTCACTTTAACATGATTCTGTTAAAAACATTAAACTGTGAAACTATGACGTCATGATTGACTCATCTGAGACCAACAGTCATGTGACCACAAGAGAGAAACTGACTGAACTACAGGAAGTGAACACAGAGAGGAGAGAGGAGAGGAGGAGAGGAGAGGAGGAGAGAGGTGGAGAGGAGAGGAGGAGAGGAGAGAGGAGAAGAGAGGAGAAGAGAGGAGAGGCTGGAAACATTGGAAGAGTTGAACATTATGATCAGAGAAGTTGTTCAACATATTTGGGACTTCCATGTCAAAAGCAGGACATGTTTATACTTCATGTATTTATGAATTATCTTTAATAAATAGTTCCTGCTGTTGTTTTTACATTTCTGTTTGTTTAAAGGAACATTCAGTGAGTTTTCGAGGTGTTTGTCGGTGTAGCCATTTCCCTATGATTCCAGTCTTTATGCTAAGCTAAGCTAACCAGGTCCTGACTCCAGCTGCGTGCTGAACACAGAGTTGAGATTTGTTATCCATAGAAAGAGAATAAGACTATTTTCCAAAATGTGCAGTAGATGAATGTTTTGTTTTTGTTAAATATTTCATACTTCTTCACTCTCATTAGCATATTTAGATTCTTCCTCACAAGAGGAACCAAATCTGATTTATTGTTCAGTAAAAATCTGTAAAACCAAAAGAAACGGATCTTTTGTTTCACTGCTAAGAAAGCTTCAAACGGACTGTTGAGGTTGTTGATCAGCTGAAGCTATTTAAAGAACTATAACTGTGTGTTTATCACTTTTGTTGGTTCAACTGACCTTTGACTTTGTGCATGTAAACGTGTGTGTGTGTGTGTGTGTGTGTGTCTGTGTCTGTGTGTCTGTCTGTGTGTCTGTGTGTCTGTGTGTGTGTGTGTGTGTGTGTGTGTGTATGTGTGTGTGTCTGTGTGTGTGTGTGTGTGTGTATGTGTGTGTGTCTGTGTGTGTGTGTGTGTGTGTGTGTGTGTGTGTGTGTGTGTCTGTGTCTGTGTGTCTGTGTCTGTGTGTGTGTGTGTGTGTGTGTATGTGTGTGTGTCTGTGTGTGTGTGTGTGTGTGTGTGTGTCTGTGTGTGTGTGAGAGCTTTAACCTTTTTATACTAGAGAACAGAAAATAAAATCTTTTGTCACTGATAATGAGGTTCAGAGAGTTTACAGACAGGAAGAGAAGGAAATGACGACTGAGGAAAAAGAAACATGAATCTGTGTCGTAGTCGTGTAACGGACCTCACGGTTCTTCACACATAAACCTTCAGTTTACCGCTAACCGTCACAGTGTAAATAAAGTTTAACGTTAACCGTCAGAGTGTAAATAAAGTTTACCGTTAACCGTCAGAGTGTAAATAAAGTTTAACGTTAACCGTCAGAGTGTAAATAAAGTTTAACGTTAATCATCAGAGTGTAAATAAAGTTTAACGTTAACCGTCAGAGTGTAAATAAAGTTCAACATTAACCGTCAGAGTGTAAATAAAGTTTAACGTTAACCGTCAGAGTGTAAATAAAGTTCAACGTTAATCATCAGAGTGTAAATAAAGTTTAACGTTAACCGTCAGAGTGTAAATAAAGTTCAACATTAACCGTCAGAGTGTAAATAAAGTTTCCCGTTAACCGTCAGAGTGTAAATAAAGTTTAACGTTAACCGTCAGAGTGTAAATAAAGTTTAACGTTAACCGTCAGAGTGTAAATAAAGTTTAACGTTAATCATCAGAGTGTAAATAAAGTTTCACTGTGTTTCTAGTCTCTGATCATGTTTCATTGTAAACAACCAATCAGTGTTTAGACCAACAGGAGGAGAGCTAGTAATGTTAGCAGCACCGCTAACGGCTAACCAACGGAGGTTCACTTCAGTGACATCATGATGCCTTCAGGCTCTGCTCAGTGAACACGAGTACTGGCTGAAGGTACATTATAACGTCATCATGATGTGTTCACAGGTAATCTGTAAAATGTAGTTTTGGTGATAAACTTGAATAAAGTTAAAAATAAAATAAAATAGAAATGAATTATGAGCTGTTTAACTTCCTAACACGAGCTCTAAGCTCTTTATTATACTTCATTAAATATAATGAAGAGATTTATTTCATCAGAGATCTGTATCTGTTAATATGAATCATCAATGATCAACAATTAGTATCAGTGTCAAAAGAAACGTGATCAGAGGTCTAAAAGTTATATTAGCTTGTGTTAGCTTTGTGTTGCAGTTAGCATAACGTTAGCATACGTTAGCATACAGTTTTACACACAGTAGGGGACAGTTTGGTGTAGATTCTCCGTTGGTTTAGCAATACTATCACACATTTATATTTCCTTCAGTAACTACAAATATATTTACTAGTTAAAGCTACTTAGATTTTTTTTTTAATCGTTTGCTACGTTCTACGACCCCTATTGGTGAAACAATAGGGGTCGCTACAAACGTGACCTTTTAAATTCTACTTTGAAATTTGAATATATATATATATATATATATATATATATATATATATATATATATATATATATATATAAATATTGCCCCATAATACTCTTCACTGGTGTTGATTCATAGCTGTTTGATCAATACACATATTTATCTTCTGTATCGCTGGTTTCATTCTCGTAGCAGCGACCTCATATTTCTGTCTGCATCGATACGATCAGCTATTCAATAAAAGTTATTATTATTATATAATATATTATCTTCTGGTTACACGCTTCTTATCTTCAGTTAAAACAACAACATGACAACAAATAAAACAAGACTTCAGTTTCACTTTGGTAAACCAGATATTGACCAATATATATAAATATATATAAATATATATAAATATATGTGTATTATATCTGAGGCCTTGTGAAGTTATCTTGATTGTTCTTATTAATCAAAAAAAGAAAGACTTTTTGTAATTAAATTAAATGTTTCTTGATATTATGAGAAAACATTTGATTATCTCTTGAAGACGAAACAGAAAACTAAATATTTAGTTCTTGAGTTTTTCACCTGAACTCCCGTTTACGACGATACATTTAAAAACACTGATTAACCACCATGTGTTTAACGTTTCATGAGAATAGGAGCACACATTAATTTTCACCTATGAAAGTATAAAGTTGTCCGTCTGTGATTTCTTTTTTTTTGTGAGTAAAGTTAAAGGTTTTGTTTTATTATCCAGAAACATTTTTTGGGAAACAAATACTTTGTATAAATTGAATTGTTATTGTCAAAAATAGGAAGCAAAAATGAAAAAGAAAAATGTAATTAATTAAATGAAATTAACGAAAGATAAATGTCGTTGAGATGAGGCTCGGCTACAGCAGCACAACAAAAGACAGATTTTAATATCATGAGCTCTTAAAGTCACATATGTTCTCTCTCTTTGTGACACAGAAACAGACATTCAAAGCTTGATAACACTTTAAATAAATAAAGGTATAAATGAATAACTCACCCGGAGCAGCAGCAGCGACGTGAACCAGAGACAACCGAGAACTTCACATTTCAGCATGTTTGATCCTCCTTCAGGTCCTCAGACAGAACGAACTCCACCATAGTCCTGAGGCCGACGTAGAGGACCACGTTTATACTCGCTGTTAGAGGCAGAATGTATTCCTGAGCTTTGTCTTTGAGGGCTTCAGAAGAATCCGGCAGAAGTTTGGGAAAGAAACAGCTGGAAAACAATAAATCTCTCTCTGAAAGTTCTCATCTGCCGTGGTCTCTTCTCCGTCTCGTGTCCATCCTCGACTCAGACCTCCCTCTCAGTCTGTCCTCTCTTTTCTCTGGACTCCCCCCCCGCCCTGTCTGTCTCTCTCTTCCTGTCTGTCTCTCGGTTCAGACTCTACGGTGTCGAGGTTTGGGAGTCACTTAACGGACTTCCTCAATCGAGCCGACAGCTCTGAGAGTCGATGCGAAGACACGAAGACACCAAACGCTGCTGTGATGGAGGCTATAAATAGTTCATCTACGCTCTGAATGTTAAAAATAGAGACCAGCGTTTGTTGAGACCAGAACTTTAAAGCTTCATCTTCTTCTTTGTGACAGAGACGTCTATAAATGTGTATTATTATTGTTGAACTAATTGACTTTGAGTGATAGTAATGACAATCAACACCAAAACATAACTTTTAGCCACTTTAAGCTAACAGTTTTAGCTTTTTTTACTCACAAGCCAAAACAAATTGTATAAAAATGATTAATTGTTCACAAACATTAAAACATAATCATTAGTGTTGAACTTCACGTCTTGAAGTTGATAATGTTCAATATTGAAACCTGTGAAGTTACATTAACTTAACGTAACTATTAGTTTTATCAGGACTTATAAGGGCCTTATTAACTATTAATTAACACTTATTACTTAATATAAAGCATTACCTCACAGGTGGATACATAAATATACATGAATATACATGAATATATACATTTTGTGGTGCTCAAGCTTAGATTAAAATAAAACATGGTATACTAAGATATTAATTACTTAACGTTGTCTCAACATCTCAAGTTATTTTCTCACGATTACGTTATTTGAGGTTTGGAGTCGACTCTTCTGTTCAACTTAAAAGTCAAACTGTTTTGTTTGGTCGGAGCTACTTTTAGTCCTCCACACCTCTTTCCTTCCTTCCTTCCTCCCCTCCTCTCCTCTCCTCTCTCTAACTTTACGTCACACTTCATTTCTAGGAACAAAAGTTAAAAAGCTGCAAACTTCACTTTCATATATTGTTGATGTTTCTTTTTTATCCGTCTTTGTGAAAATATGAGTTTACTTACATATAAAACTACAAATTCTGAGAGGAAACAGCTCCAATAGAGCAGCAGCTAAGAAGAGGAAACATTCAACATTTTAACAAAGTTAAAAATACTTCAATAGATTTCACTCTGGAATTATTTGGTTAATTATCAGTCAGTCAGAGTCCAAAACAACACGAGTCAAGAGTGTTTAAGTCCAGTGTTTTATGTACAGATTACAGGTAACAATATATATATATATATATGTAGATAGAGTAGAAAAAGAGTCTACAGCACTACTCAGTGGCTAATGTTCCGGACGGTTACAACATTCAAGTTGATTAGTAATACAGTTTAAAAAAGAAACACGTATCGTACCTACATTAATCAGCATCAGCTGTGCTCTGACTGAGCCGTAATGCCCGCTCAGCAGAACTTTAAAGGGACGCTAACATTTTATTTGTATTTAAATTGTTTCTCACAACAGTTAAACGGGTGTTTAGGAGAAGTTTGAGGGTTTTTTCACCTCACCAACACCGTTTTGCTGTTAACTGGACGCTTAATGTTTCTACATTCTTACGACGGCCCATTATTCCATAAATAGTCAGAAAATAATATTTAATTGGACAGAAGGTCCATTATCCTGAAGACAAAGGCCCATTCCTCCTAAAATATACATTCTCCCTGCAGCAAACAGAAGCACATGGGTACTTATTATGCAGAATGACGTCATTGGACGCCACTCTGCCTCTGATTGGCTGGTAATCCTCTTCTTCATTGGTTGGGTTTATGCATAGGGAGGGAGATTTGGTTGGGGTGAGAATATCAGGGTCAATAAACCAATCAGAGGCGGGTTGTGCCTTCTCTATAGTAGAAAACAAAACTGAATCCAATGGTCCAAAAGCTTCTACGATTAGCTTCAAGTGTTTCGGTTTGTTACAGAGAGAATTTGTAACGGGCAGTTGGATAAATGGGCTTTGGTCCAATGGAGAATTGTTATAATGGAATAACGGTAATAACCGAAGATTACTGTGAATTATGGGACCTGTGAAATACAAACACACCCTCAAAGTTCAACTCTTACAATGGAAACCATTAGCAATTAGCCTACAATGCTACACAACTTAATATAAAATGTCCAGCGTCCCTTTAAGCTCCATCAACAGTCAACAACAACAAAGTACAGGACGTGAACCGCCACCTAGTGGACATACACAATACTACGTCAGAGCCAGTGTGTCGTACCCAACGCTGCAGTTCAAACAGGGATTACATCGCTATGAAAACTTACATTTTTGACAGATTTTTTTTAACCATTTTTGAGCTTCAGATCGATCCTGAATTGAGTGATAACCGGGTGACGATGATGGCGGCATGTTGGAGACGACAGACATAAGAGACACTGGTCCAAAGTCTCTTTGATTGCTTCACAAGTAGAGGAATAAATAAATAAAAAATAAATAATTTGGTACATAGAAAAAGTCTTCAAAGTTTCTCTCATTTATTGTCCGTCGACGTTTCCGACTTTTCTCGGTTTTAGCAGCAAGATCTCCGTGTTTGTTTTGTGGTCCGTGGATCGGAAACGTTAACCGCCCTCGTTAGGTTTAATAGCACTTCAACATGTACAATGTTACTCCATTCACACACAGAGAGCAGATATAAACGTATAATGGGAATGTTCTTCATCACTGGAGAAACCTCAGATCTCTAAAAACAAGTATTTTCATTTTTGTTTCACATTTCTATTCTAAAAAATAAGTAGTTATATTGATTACGTTGACGATTTATTTAATGCAAGTAGACAAACGGCTAAAACACATGAAAAACATGTAAAAACAGTATAAAAATAAAGATATTATTACTTTGATACACAAAAATAACGTACTCACTAATAACAATTTACAACAGCACATCGATGAGATGACTGCACCATTGTGACGTAAATTATTTACCTTTTTCTTTTTTTTGGTATGAAGCAAAAATATTATACAACTGGGGAATGTTTTCAGAAATTTGGCAAATTACTGAAAACTCTTGAATAAAATGTAATTTCATCAGGATTCATCTGAAAGCGATTGGCTACTTTTGAGCTAGCTTGTGTTCCAAAAGCCTCCATTTCTTTATGAGTTATATATATTTTATTGATCTTTTAATAAAGTGTGAACGTGTGGCCGTTAGGTCCATTTACAGATCAATTATTTTGTTAGCATTGGAAAAGATAAATTTCCTGTAATTTTCAAAGCTTTAGAGACGTACTTATAAATAATTGCTGTAAAACACATTATTCTTTTACGAGCATGATTCAATACTAGATATAATTGGTTTAAACAAAATATTGCATTAGCATAGTGGGCTAATAATAACATGAGCTTATATGTTAGCATTAACACTGAACTACTAAAGCTAGAATTAGCCTCTATGGAGATTGCTGTACTACGAGAGCTAGCTTAGCGATAGCTTGCTTGTCATTACATTGGTTTGTTAGCTTTTCATCTATGGCTGGAGGTTTAGCCCCGTTGTGACATTCGGCTCTCCGTAAGTTACCGTCTGTAAAAATAAGGAATATAAAGTTTGTTTTTTAAACAAAAAAGTTGTTCTAGATTACGTCAGTTTGTTAGCTAACCAGAGTGTTAGCTCGCTTATTCAACACTAGTCATGTTTCCATTCGATTCAACCAAATTTTTAGCAAACTTTTGAAATGTTACAAATATTAAAATGTAAATTAGACGCAAATCCATCGACTGGTTTGGAACGAATAAACTTGGCTATGCAAAAAAAACGTAGTTTCGTCAGAAGTTAACGCTAAAGGCTACACACGCCTTAGATTGATCTTTGTGCGTTACTCGGCAAAGGCATTTCCAAAAAACACATAAAAGGGAAAAAAACGCCTCAAGCGAGCACGATATTTTCATATCGTGAATATATTCTTCAGTCGCCTTTTTAATACTTCAAAATATGCATTCAAAATACGTTTATGGAAACACAGCTAGTGTCTAGTATACTTAGTGTTAGCATAAAAAAATGTATTTCACAAAAGGGATGCGCTTGCTCGTTAGCAAGTTAATATTTAAAGCATTTACTTTTATTTGAGCTGAAAGTTTAGTGTCAGTTGGTGTTTTTAAAAGAACATTCTAGTAGTTAAGATCATGAAAATACCTTTAAAGATACGTCAATCTCTAAATTTAACTTTACGTACGGAGAGCAGACGTCACAACAGCAGCAAGGCCGGAAGAGTTTGGTCAAACATTTGAGCATTTTAACCAAAGGAGCTACCAGCTAACAGTCATGTTTCAGATAGAATAAGAACACCACGATACAAAATAATCTTTATATCCTATAAGACACAGAAACACAATAACAGTGTTATTGAACAACGTACCTCGAACTATTTCTATGTCTCCGTGACAGAAAAGAGGTGAAACAGGACGATCCAACAGTCATTAAGAGAAGAGAAGAAAGTCTTTCCAGCTCCTCTTGAAGAACCGATCGCCAACAACAGGTGAAGAAGAAACACCAGAGAAGAAGAAGAACGGATAGATTCCATTTTCAGCAATGTACCTTTCTTCTTTCCTTCAGCAGGCTCCGCCCACAGCCGTCCTCATTGGTTGTCCATCGAAACTCAAAGATCCCCCTGAAGAATTCCCTAATTTCGGAGATCATACCTGCTTTTAAGGACTTTCACTGCGTGAGCACGATTTCAACGTTGAAGTCGACGCCTCCTGTGCGGTGGTGCGCTCTCATTGGCCGGTTTCTGCAGAAAGGCGGGCCTCGTAGAGACTCAGGGCGTGATGGACGAACTCGTACTGCTCACCTGTCTGGATCATCCCACCTCTGCACAGACGGACGGAGACGTCATTCGGTATTTTGGAAATCAGGTTTGAGCCGAAATATCGTTTAAAAATAATGTAAATCAACATGAGAATAAAGGTAACGTCACCTGTCTGCTCTCAGCCGGCAGGTGATGCTCAGAACGTCCACCGCTCCCTCCAGCTGCAGCTGCCGACAGCCTATCGTTGTGGCGATGAAGCAGCCTGTCCGGCCAATCCCGGCGCTGCAAGCAGAGGATTGTGGGTAATGGTGTTATTTAAAAAACATTATCCAGCAGCAGAAATGTCTCTCTCTCTGTCTCTCTTGTTTTCTCTCTCCCCCCTCTCTCCCCCCCTCCCTACCTGCAGTGGACGATGACCGGTCCCATGGCGTCGGCTGCCCGTCTGTCTGCCTCGACGTCGGTCATCAGCTGCAGCAGCGGCATGGTGGAGTCGGGGGTTTTGTGGTCGGGCCACGACGTGTACCAGTAATGCTGCAGACCGCGGGTTTGATTCCCACACTGCACACAGAAAGAACAATACAGATGATAATATATATACAAGTATTACATATAATATATAGCGATATATAGACGAGTGTGTACCTTGAGCGTCAGGCTGCGGGTGGTGTAGTGTTCACACTCTCTGACGCTGTTCACCAACACCTCCACCTTCCCGTAGATGCCCCTCCTCTCAGGCCAGTACAGGACGCACTTCTGCAGAGACAAACACGACAGATGGACGAGGAACGGTTCAAGTATCTGCTGCTTTTTACATGTTGAATATTATTCTAAATGTTCTGGTACAAAATAACCAACAAAACAACACACAAATACCACAATATGTGCATTCAAGGACTCTCACAAACAGCAGCGTCTTAAAGGGACAGTGCAACGTATTTAAACCGTTATCTGCATCTGTATTCTCTTTAAAGTCACCAGACTCCGTTCATAAAACCAGTAACTTTACGTCTGAAACAGAACTAATCTAAAGTCACACAATAACACAAACACAGCAGCATCTCCTGTGAGGTAAAGTTACCTTTATTTAAAAAGACACATTACCTCGTTCTTCTCCTTCAGTTTGGTGATCATGACGACGACGGGCGACTCCTCCTGCCAGGCCATCGTCCAGAAGTCGTTCACCGTGTTCACCATCGGGCCCTGGGTGGCGACGAAGGCCTTCTCCTCGCCGAGGTAACCCTGAGGGCAGGAGCCAATCACAGGCCAGCGTCAGCGGGGTAGAAACACAGCGCCGTGGAGGACTTCAAAGAGCTAAAATACATCATCTTTAATCCTCAGTGCAGGTATTTATATCTTCATTCATGAGGATTTATATTTTGTTTTTATATTAGTATTATATTATAGTATTATTAGTATTATGTTTTTATATAGTATTTGTATCATTACTAGAGTTCATAACGTAGTACTGAGTTAACATGAACATTAAGGAGTATTTGTATCACAACGTTGTACTAATACGTCGTTCTCTATGAGGTCGGACAGTTTGAATTGTTTCAGTGAAGCTTCCTGACAGGAAGAAGCTCTATTGTATCAGGAGTGTACTTTCACTGCAACGGACACACACACACACACAGTGTGTGTGTGTGTGTCCGTTGACATTCCAGATAGATGATGTCTGTGTGTTTGATGTACTTCAGTAGTGTACAGTAGTTTTCATGACAGCAGAGATATTTTGTACTTTTGACTCATTTATCCGTCAGCTTCATGAAGGACTCACCCGAAGGTAGTTGGCGTTGATGTACGAGCTCAGCGGGTCGTTGCAGCTCTTCGACTTCAGGATCACTCTGGAGTGAGGATCTAGAACAGAGGAGGCAGGAGTCAGTCCTGACCGGGTTCAGACCCTCTTTTAGACTCGGTCCTGACTGGGTTCAGACCCTCTTTTAGACTCGGTCCTGACTGGGTTCAGACCCTCTTTTAGACTCGGTCCTGACTGGGTTCAGACCCTCTTTTAGACTCGGTCCTGACCGGGTTTGGAACACTTTAGAAGCGTCGACACAGAAACTCAAACAGGAAGGGCTTTGATTGACAGCAGCTCGAGGGGAGCATTCCTGAGCCTTGATTGGTCGGAAGGAAGGAAGGAACCCCTCCTCCTCTCGCTCACTGTTATATTGATAACCCCCCCCCCCCCCCTCAAACACACAAGTGCACAAACTAAAAACAATCATTGTGTGTGTGTGTGTTGCATAATGTGTTAATCAGGCTAAATGCTTGGCTGGCTGTGTGAGAACAAACTACTCTCCGAGGAAAACGTATTGTTCAAGTGTGTGTGTGTGTGTGTGTGTGTGTGTGTGTGTGTGAGATATTAGCTCGTCCTTGAGGTTGTTGGCCTTTGAACTTGAGCCCCTCCCACATAATAAAACAACTTCCTGCTTCAACAGGAAATGACAGTTGAAGACTGTTTTGGGACAGTTAGTACTGTTTCCTAGCAACACAGATTATTTCACACACACACACACACACACACACACACACACACACACACAGAGTACTCACTGGGCAGTATGGTCTTGTATCTGTTCTTGGTCCCGTGGTTTGGAATATCGAGCTCCTTGGGATCAATAAAGTTCATTGGAATTTCCTGAGATGGAAGAATGTAAACGTCAGTCACAGTACTTGAAGGTATTAGTATCAGTAAAACTGCACGATTACTACTTTTACGTCTTAATGCATGAATGAGTATGACGGGTAATTATCTTTATGCTATGCCAGTTGATGTATTCATGTTGTCTTGTTGTATTCAAGACGTATTGAAGTTTAATATCCAGCCCTATTGATCGTTAAGTTGTTAAATTCTACTCATTTAGCGGCTAGCTAGCTAGCGAGCATGCTAATTCCACAATGATGTCATGCTACAGCTACAGAAAGCTGCTGGGCTTGGTCTACGTTCATTTAAATTATAGACTTTAACAGTTTTGAACTTAACGTTCATGAACGCCCTCAACCTGTCAATGATCTTATGCTAATCATTCAATAATCACTAACGCTAAATGCTAGTGCTACTCGCTAGTGCTAATCTCTTAATTGCCGATGCTAATCTCTAGCATGCAGACTAGTGTTGTGGTTCAGGTTGAGTAAATGCTATAAAAGGTTCGTTACGGGGACGAAATGCACTCGTGTAAACTCCGATCATTCGAGCGGCCGTTCGAGGACGACTTACGGCGAACTCGGCGTGCAGCTTGTGCGTGTTGTTGACGACGTCGCGGAGCTGCTGCCGCGTCAGAGGCCGGCCGGCCGCCAGCAGGTACTCTCTGCTCGCCGCCTCTCTGGGCGTCACGACGGCGACGCTGAGCGGCTCCACGGCGCCGAGGGCCGACATGTCCAACACCAGAGAGACGTTAGAGCCCCGTCTGCAGGGGACAGAGGCAGAAGTTACTCGTTCTCTCTGTTCGTTCTGTTGAAGTTCATCTAATGTGGATTTTGATTTATGACTAAATGTTCTCCAGTTACGGCTGTTATCATTTGGATTTTGCCAATTTTTATATTTTCTGAAGAGTTAAGAAGTACAAAGAGTATTTAAAGAAAAATCATGAGTTACTTTTGCTATTTCAAATTAAGAGAATTGCTTTTTTAAAAGTAAGTTATTTAGTCACATTTAAGTGATTTAATGAGTCAAAATGATACTGAAATCAGAAAATGAGATTTTTGATATTCATCAAATTAACATAATATACTAAATCAAAAGTATCGTATACAGTTAAAGTTTAAGAGATTAATGAGATCAACTTTATGACTTTTGGAGAAGAGCAGTAATTAAAGAGTATGTAGAATAGTTTGTAAAGAGATTCATTTAATTAATTAAAATGGTCGCATCTTTTGTAGATTTGTTATTTAATGAAATCTAATTATTTATTCAACTAAAAAATATAATGTTTTTTGTAAATGGATTTATTTTTTACATTAAATTCTTATTACAAACAAATTAAATCGTTTTAATGATGATTAAATGGTTGCATTTTTGAGTGGATTTCTTTTTCTTTAAATAAATCAAATATGTTTTGATGAAATTAGATTTCCTTAAATGAAGCACAGGTTGCAGCTCTATCTGCTGTGCGGACGGACTCGTCTGGCTACGTGTCGGCCGGCTTCCTGTCCAGGACGACTTCCTATTGGTCTGATTGCTGATTGGCTGCCGTCCAGAGTGGACGACACACACACACACACACACACACACACACACAAAGAGACACAGACACCATGAAAAACATCCTGCTCTCACTCTGGAGGCTGAGATCTTCCTTCCTTTCCTCACCTTAAGGATCACAGAGCGTCCTCTTAACGGCGTCGCTCTAAACGCTGATGCAACAGAACAAAATGGCCTCCGGGGTTCAGATCCGAGCGGAAGCGTTACGAGCGTCAGATAACGGCTAAAGTGCAGATAAAGGTGTTTACATGAGAGGGAGCGTTTAGGAAGAGAGCTGAGAAAACACTTAAAACGTCTCATTCTGACAAACGAGGTCAGTTTTACTGAAGCAACAATCGGCCTCCGCGGAGACGTTTCACCACCGGGGACTACTTTCTCACCGCGTGGAGCGCCGCGTCACTCACTGACCCGTGAGACGAGGACGAGCCCGAAGAAAAGCAGATGAAACGTACAAAATATGGACGAAACGTTAATACTGAATTACTCAAATGTATGAGAAACTAAATCACATTTATTCAGAGAGAATTATGAGATTTATGAGATAAAAATATGATATTTACTCCAACAGGACATTTATTAAATTAAAAAAAGTTAAAATAATGACATTTATAGTCAAAACTAAAATGTGATTTACTAAATTTAAACTATGAGATTAATGGAGTCAAATAATGAGATCAACTCAATTAACATTGAGAGATAATAAATCATAATTATGATATTTAAAAAAGTCAAAACGATCACATTTACTACATTTAAATTATAATCAAAATGTATACTATTTATGAGATGAACTTAAACATGAAATTATGACAGAAATGAGATTTATTAAGAATTAAAATGACAGAATGTTTTCATTAATTAACTATTAAATGGTTGCATTTCTAACGTGTATTTATTTTTCAATAAATTTAAATTAAATTATCAAATGCTAACAATAAATAGAGAATTTATTTTAAATTTTGTAATGAAAATGATGAGATAAACATTTAAAAAACCAGGTTTCAAAATGTTTTATGTGTAGAATACATTTACTAAAGTTGATTTTATTGCTTTTTAAAATGAACTCTATTCATTGGCAGAGATGTAAAGAGTTTATGAATGTTATGAATGTTGTGATGAAAGCTGCTGAAACAGGAAACGGTCCTTTAAGAGCTCTGATGCTGCAGACATGAGGAGGAAGACGCCTCCCTTCACATAAACACACATGTTCTGTGTACATTGTTCATGGAGGAAACCTGCTTCACTATCTCAATGTACACACACACACACACACACACACACACACACACACACACACACACACACACACACACACACTCCTCAGTCTGCACGTAGGCAGCTCGACACCTGACCGCTCCAACAATCACAGGTCAGAGGTCACTTCCCTCCCTAAACATGGCCGACAATCAGACGGCCGCTCAGGTGTGTTTCTGTCCCTAAGCTTGTGAAACGAGTAATATTTCACGTCTTCTTTGTGAGTAACGACGAACCTACTGGACCGCCGACACAGAACTGTGTGTTTAAATGATTCAAAAAGACGTACGTTTGTGTCTGTTGAACCCAAACATAGTACGTTTCTTAGTAGACAGCATAGTTATCATTATTAGTATCATAATAAAGTGATTTGGGGTCCAGGGAGGCGGGGCTACAACACCTTCTTACCTCTCTTGCAGTCCTGCTGCAGGTTTCATCCTGAAGGGGGAGGGGCAAGGCTTCAGCTCGTTATTGGCTGTCACCGGGGGGGCGTGGTCGTTGCTGCTGATGATGGGGAAAGGGGCGGAGCTAGGAGGAAAAGATCAGACGTGTGGGTTCACTATGATAAATTTGATAAATTAAAATGGCCGCTGTCAGCTGACTTACCGAGGCAGAGGAACGACAGGAGGAGGAGCTAGGCGGCGGCAGGCTACGATTGGCTGCTGCTGGCGAATGGGCGTGGCTACAGATGGAGGGAGCTGAGCCTGGACCATGCTTCCTGACGTCACAACCTGGAGACCGAAAAGAGTTATTGTGTCATTAGAGTCATTAGAATCATTAGAGTCATTAGAATCATTAGTCATTAGAGTCATTAGAGTCATTAGAATCATTAGAGTCATTAGAATCATTAGAGTCATTAGAATCATTAGTCATTAGAGTCATTAGAGTCATTAGAATCATTAGTCATTAGAGTCATTAGAGTCATTAGAATCATTAGAGTCATTAGAATCATTAGCGGCTTCAAATTATCTCTGTGAAGAGCTTTCTTTTATACTTTTGCTCTAAATGCTATTGAACTTTATCCTGGATTTCTACAATCGAGTCAATGACGATATAAAACAATAAAACCGGACAGACGGACACACACACACACACACACACACACACACACACACACACACACACACACACACACACATAACATTTAAAAAACACCTAAAACAACAACAAAAATGGGCTAAAATGAATTCATGAATTAATATAATTTAGGCCTTCATCGTGTCATAACAGTTTTGGCGTCTAGTCTCCGACCTTGGTGCCCTTTGACTTGTGGGCGGAGTCTAAGTGGACGATGGAGGTCAGGTGGAGGTTTGGGGGCGGAGCCTTCAGCTGTCTGTCAGAAACCTGGACCTTGTCCTTGAGTCGGTACAAAACCTGGAGAGAAAAAACAGAAACGATTTATTTTTAAATGAAGACATGATGGAACCTGTTGTTGCTTATCAAGCAAGTCGTCTTAATTTAAATAGTTTTAAGAATACTTTTTAATCTTTTTTCTGTTAATTTCATTATGTTTTATATATAATGCCATTTATTTATTATTTCCTACTGTTTCTGCATTTCATCTTCATTGTATCTGACAAGAGAAGCACAGCGAAGGACTTCAGGAGTCATGATGGGAAACCCAGAAATGATTGTTCACTGAATGCATTGACCTGATGTCACAGAGGAGGAAGAATCAAAGAGTGATCAAAAAACGAGTTTAAAAGGTAAATATTGAGCCGTCTTATTGACTGAACTGTAAGTGTGGAATGAACTCGTAGAAGAAGGACAAAAAAACACCGTCATTTAGATCCTTTAAATGATAAAACATAAAACAGATTATATGAACTGAATAACCATCTAGTTCCTCTGAGTAAGAGCTCCCTCCTGTGGATTAAATGTCACACTGCAACTGATAAAACACCGTCTCTATTATTGTGTGTGTGTGTGTGTGTGTGTGTGTCTGTGTGTGTGTGTGTGTGTGTGTGTGTGTGTGTGTGTGTGTTACATCCATCTTTGTGAGGACCAAGTTTTACACCTTGAAAGTGAGGAAGTTCAGTCTTTTTCTACTTTATGAGGTCTGTTTGAGGTCTGATGTCCCCACAAGTTTAGTAGTACATATATATGTGTGTGTGTGTGTGTGTGTGTGTGTGTGTGTGTGTGACTGTATGTTACCATCAAGCAGGTGATGACGATGACGAAGACGGTGAAGAAGAGGACGACGGCGTAAAAGCCTTCCCTGCTCCACACGTGGTCCCTCTGCTCGTCCTGCAGCACGTTCTTCTACAGGAAACACAGCGGGAGAGATTTTCAAAATAAGGTTTTAAATGTCTGTCGTAGATAATTAAGACAGACATTTAAAATGGATCGAGCTCTTTTACGAGGACACCTACGTGTTCTGTCTGTCACTGTGAGAGTCACCAGTTAACACGGTCACCGGTTAAACCGGAACACCGGTGAGGTCTCTGGCTGCAGGCTGTCCTGGTGTTCCCTATTCATTACATCAGCGCCCCACCATAACCTACTTCACTCCTCCACAGTTTCATAATCAACCGCAAATACAACAAGAGCACCGTGTAAAAGTACTGGCATCAAATTTCCAGAGGTAAAAGTACACTCGTTATGTATATTTTCCTCTGAGCTGTAGTGGACTAGAAGTACAACGTTACATCAAATGGAAATACTCCATTAAGACAAAGTAGGCTACAAGAAAGTACACACACACACACACACACACCTCGGTGGAGACCTCGGTGATGCCGAAGTGTCCCAGGTGGCGGTGGAGGACCCGAACGTTCAGGGATTGGATGACCTCTTCGGCGGGGCGGGGCTCGGAGTTGCCCAGCCTATCAGAGGACACGAAGAGCTCGATGCCATTCTTCTTCTCCTGTAGGAGCCGTCAATCAATCAATCAATCAATCAATCAATCAATCAATCAATCAATCAATCAATCAATCAATCAATCAATCAATCATTCAAACAACCGATCAGACTAAAATAGATTGTCGGTATGTTGTGTCCTACATTCAGCCGGTTGATGTGCACGTGTCCTGCAGGAACGCCCAGCGCTGCCGCTACACCTTCTCGGAACCAACGAAGAAGACTGACGTTCAGCCTCCTCACATCCACAGCCAGGTACTGATGGAGGGAGGGAGAGGGGGAGACAGAGAGAGAGAGAGATTTCATATTCATTTCAGTGTTAAACTTTAGGCATTTTCAGATTGTTTAAGAGTTCTAAGAACCTCCATTTTTATTGGTTCAGCATCACAACACCTGGTTTGTGAACTGATGTTTTGAAGCCTCAAGTTCAGCGATTTCGTCGTCGCCATCTTGTTTTTTTGCAACCAGTGAACAGGAAGTGACCATATCTAGACTGAGGAGGAGTGACGTAGAGACGCCATATATGTCTCTGGTAGAGACCTGTCAATCACTGTGTAGCCCCGCCCCTAAAGCATCCCCTGCTTTATGGTCTGTGTGGCTCTAAATGGACCATCATTTACTAAATGAACATCATGCTGTATTGAAGAAGACTTGAAACTAGAGATTGAGACCATAAACTCATGTTTACAATGTTTACTGAGGTAATAAATCAAGAGAGAAGTAGAGTCATTTTCTCATAGACTTCTATAGGACCAGAGGAGTCGCCCCCTGGTGGACATTAGAGAGAATGCAGCTCATCTCAGCGTCTCCTGATGTTATTTCATCTCTCCCCTGACTCCATCTGTTTGGCTCCTCTGGTTTTCCCAACAGTCTCTCTGATGAGGCAGACAGGTGGAACACACTAATGACTCACCCTGGAATTTACTGCAGTGTGTGTGTGTGTGTGTGTGTGTGTGTGTGTGTGTGTGTGTGTGTGTGTGTGTGTGTGTGTGTGTGGAGAGTAAAAACAACAGGAAACAGCCCCAGAGGGCTGATGAACACACACTCGGTTGGTTTGTGTTGCTGATGTTGCTCAGAGACAGAATATAGACGCCTTCACACTGAAGGTCTAAACTGTCAAAACGTTAACCATCAGAGTGTAAATAAAGTTTCACTGTGTTTCTAGTCTCTGATCATGTTTCATTGTAAACAACCAATCAGTGTTTAGACCAACAGGAGGAGCGCTAGTGACGTTAGCAGCACCGCTAACGGCTAACCAATGGAGGTTCACTTCAGTGACATCATGATGCCTTCAGGCTCTGCTCAGTGAACACGACTACTGGCTGAAGCTACATTATGTGTGTGCGTGTGCGTGTGTGTGTGGCCGGCTGTTTGCTAATGGCTAAAACAACAACAACATGTTCTGTTGCCAGTTAATTCAATATCAGGAACAATAACCACAACCAGACAGGCTCGACACACACACACACACACACACACACTCTTGTTTTTCTGTCTCATACAGCAAATAAAAAGCAGCTGAACCAACAAACAAATCCCTAGAACCCTGCCAGTATCACTTGTTTTCCTTGGTGATGAGTGTTGTGGTTGTTCTCTAGATTGATGGTTTGGTCCATAAAGAGACAGCAAATCTTCAAATGTCAGTTTTTGTCCGATCAACAGTCCAGATCCCCGATATATTCAATTTACTCTCACAAAACACAAACAAATGTTAATATTTCTTCACATATTTTTTGCTTAACAAATGTCTAAAATAATTATTCAGTTCTAAAAATTGCTGCAAATTATTTTCTGCCCATTTTTTTTACTAATTGTTTCAGCGAAACTCGTCACTAAAACACAACAAAAATACACTTTAAGCAGCTAAAAGACATGTAAACAAACTTCATTCAAAGAACAACAACAACAACAACAACTAAAAAACTAAACAACCTTACCAAGTGACCATGGAAACATTGTTGGTCCTCCCTCACAGAGAAAAGGTGCCTGCCTGTCAGTCACAGCTCAGGGACCTCTCGCTCCATTTCCTGATCTAATCAATCCCTGATCTGTGATTGGCTTAGAGGGGGACGGAGCTCAACAGGCCATCTGATTGGCCGTCGTCCAGGTAATGCCATTAGGCCACTGCGCTTCCTGTTAGGATCAGGTGCTATTTCTGTCCACACAACACACTCACACACACACACACACACACACACAGTAGTAGCCACTAATTAGCTAATAGCCCTGCAGTGGGGGGGGATGGGGGACTCTCTCTCCTCCTGTCTCACACCCGTCTGTCTCTCTCCTCCCGTCTGTCTCTCTCCTCCTGTCTCTCTCCTCCTGTCTGTCTCTCTCTCCTCCCGTCTGTCTCTCTCCTCCCGTCTCTCTCCTCCCGTCTGTCTCTCTCCTCCTGTCTGTCTCTCTCTCCTCCTGTCTCACTCCTCCCGTCTGTCTCTCTCCTCCCGTCTGTCTCTCTCCTCCCGTCTCTCTCCTCCCATCTGTCTCTCTCCTCCTGTCTGTCTCTCTCTCCTCCCGTCTGTCTCTCTCCTCCCGTCTCTCTCCTCCCGTCTGTCTCTCTCCTCCTGTCTCACTCCTCCTGTCTGTCTCTCTCTCCTCCTGTCTCACTCCTCCCGTCTGTCTCTCTCCTCCCGTCTGTCTCTCTCCTCCCGTCTCTCTCCTCCCATCTGTCTCACTCCTCCTGTCTGTCTCTCTCTCCTCCTGTCTCACTCCTCCCGTCTGTCTCTCTCCTCCCGTCTCTCTCCTCCCGTCTGTCTCTCTCCTCCCGTCTCTCTCCTCCCGTCTGTCTCTCTCCTCCCGTCTCTCTCCTCCCGTCTGTCTCTCTCCTCCCGTCTCTCTCCTCCCATCTGTCTCTCTCCTCCTGTCTCTCTCCTCCCGTCTGTCTCTCTCCTCCCGTCTGTCTCTCTCCTCCTGTCTCTCTCCTCCTGTCTCTCTCCTCCCGTCTGTCTCTCTCCTCCCATCTGTCTCTCTCCTCCTGTCTCTCTCCTCCCGTCTGTCTCTCTCCTCCTGTCTCACTCCTCCTGTCTGTCTCTCTCCTCCCGTCTGTCTCTCTCCTCCCGTCTGTCTCTCTCCTCCCGTCTGTCTCTCTCCTCCCGTCTCTCTCCTCCCGTCTGTCTCTCTCTCCTCCTGTCTCACTCCTCCTGTCTGTCTCTCTCCTCCCGTCTGTCTCTCTCTCCTCCCGTCTGTCTCTCTCCTCCCGTCTCTCTCCTCCCATCTGTCTCTCTCCTCCCGTCTGTCTCTCTCCTCCCGTCTGTCTCTCTCCTCCCGTCTCTCTCCTCCCGTCTGTCTCTCTCTCCTCCTGTCTCACTCCTCCTGTCTGTCTCTCTCTCCTCCCGTCTCTCTCCTCCCGTCTGTCTCTCTCCTCCCGTCTGTCTCTCTCTCCTCCCGTCTGTCTCTCTCCTCCCGTCTCTCTCCTCCCGTCTGTCTCTCTCTCCTCCCGTCTGTCTCTCTCCTCCCGTCTCTCTCCTCCCATCTGTCTCTCTCCTCCTGTCTCACTCCTCCTGTCTGTCTCTCTCTCCTCCTGTCTCACTCCTCCCGTCTGTCTCTCTCCTCCCGTCTCTCTCCTCCCATCTGTCTCTCTCCTCCTGTCTCACTCCTCCTGTCTGTCTCACTCCTCCTGTCTCTCTCCTCCTGTCTGTCTCTCTCTCCTCCTGTCTCTCTCCTCCTGTCTCTCTCCTCCTGTCTGGCTCTCTCCTCCCGTCTCTCTCCTCCTGTCTCTCTCCTCCTGTCTGTCTCTCTCTCCTCCTGTCTGGCTCTCTCCTCCTGTCTCTCTCCTCCTGTCTCTCTCCTCCTGTCTGTCTCTCTCTCCTCCTGTCTCTCTCCTCCTGTCTCTCTCCTCCTGTCTGTCTCTCTCCTCCCGTCTCTCTCCTCCTGTCTGTCTCTCTCCTCCTGTCTCTCTCCTCCTGTCTCTCTCCTCCTGTCTGTCTCTCTCCTCCCGTCTCTCTCCTCCTGTCTGTCTCTCTCCTCCTGTCTCTCTCCTCCTGTCTCTCTCCTCCTGTCTGTCTCTCTCTCCTCCTGTCTCTCTCCTCCTGTCTCTCTCCTCCTGTCTGTCTCTCTCCTCCCGTCTCTCTCCTCCTGTCTCTCTCCTCCTGTCTCTCTCCTCCTGTCTGTCTCTCTCCTCCTGTCTGTCTCTCTCCTCCTGTCTCTCTCCTCCTGTCTCTCTCCTCCTGTCTGTCTCTCTCCTCCTGTCTGTCTCTCTCCTCCTGTCTGTCTCTCTCCTCCTGTCTGTCTCTCTCCTCCTGTCTGTCTCTCTCCTCCCGTCTCTCTCCTCCTGTCTCACACCCGTCTGTCTGCTTCTTGTCCCTCTGGTTGCCTGTTCATCTAAGAGTTACGCAACCGCCCCATTGTGAATGTAAGTGGGTCTCTCACTCACACACACACACACACACACACATGATTGGTGTTTCCATAGCAACAGAGTGCAGCTCTTCGTCCATCGCTCACTCTTTGTCTCTTTGATATCTGACCTCTGACCTCCTCTGTGAGTGACAGGATGAACCGTCTCTTATCAATCAGAAAGTCTACAGGACTACGACACCTTGGTCCCGCCCCCCCCCCCCCCCACACTGCGTGTCTCAGCCAATCAGAGAGCAGATTACTCACCACGGTAACCAGGTGGCGTGCTGACACCGCGGCGTGCTCCGGCTGCACGTCCTGATGAGGTCGTGCCAGCAGGTTGAGGCTCTGCCGGCCGCCGGACTGCTGACGAAGCCGAGACGCCAGGAGGCCGGCCGGGCGCTGATGATGAGGAGGAGGAGGAGGAGGATGAAGGTGGAGGAGGTGAGACTCGAGCGCACCGTCCACATCCTGTTGAGGAGGACGACCGGAGCGACGAGAAGGGAAGAGACGAAGCTCGTGGTCAGCAGAAGACGACTCTGAGGAGAGAAGAAGAAGAAGAAGAAGTCAGATAAAGATGGAGGACAGATTGTAACTTTAAACATATTGTTCTCAGTGGAACAGTCGACTGAGGGATAAACGTCTTTAGATCCTCTCACTATAAACACAGTGAGCAACACAAAGGTTCCATTTGTTCTTTAATGTTTGTATGATAATGAAAACTAGACCAGATCCCACATAGACCTGAACAACAGGTCTTCTTCTAAAGAACCTGTAAACCACCAACGTGTTGTAGCGAGCTAACCAAATGCTAACCAAATGCTAACTCTGGGCGTTGGAGTTTTGCCATTTTTTCCACTTTTCCTGGTGTTTGAAAGTCATTAAACGTAAATGAAACATTGTGTACATGAAGCACTGAGGACGGGGTGTATCCAAACATGATCTATTCTATTTAAAGACTTAAAAAAGAGGAAGAGGATCTGCAGAATCCACAGGATTACCCACAGGGCCCGGGGCTCGTAGATCTCTTCTTTGCACGTGCTCAGTAACAGAGATGAAGTGAAAGCGAGCGTTTCGTTAATCTCGTGGAGGATGTGGGGCGAACTCCAGATTAATGTACCAAAATGAAGATTAAAACATGAGAATGAACTTTGGGTTTTGTTGTTATTTGAGAACTTAAAGAGCCATAAAATCATTAATGTTGATAACGTTGGACATAAACACTCCTTTAAAGGGTTAACCTGTAAAAGGACAGAGACAGGAGGAGGCACCAGAGCAGGAGTTCCCATCAGTCTGTGACGAACACCAACACGTGAATAATTCATTCCCCGGCTGTATTCATAAAGATGAATGTACCGAGTGATGCATCCGGCTCATCCGGCTATTTAAAGAAGAGTTTGATATCAAAGGCTGATCTTCTTCATCAGCGATCAATAAGAGCAGAGAGGCTCCTCTGTAGAGCATCTATTGATCGTATTCAACATTTAATGTGAAGACGTCACATTGATTTCATGTTAGAAATAGGCTTATATATAGATATAGATATATCTATATATAAACATTGATTCTAGTGGGCATCTTCATCACATGGAGGCAACTGGCAAAGGGAGTATTTAAATACTTTACTGCAGTAAAAGTACTAATACAACGCTGTGAAATACTCCACTACACGTAAACGTCCATTCAAAACATTACAGGAGTAAGAAGAGTTAAAGATAAATGTTCCCCGTCAGTGTTTTACTATTATATCTGGATTAATGTTCCTGCTTTATATTCTGTTAGCTAGTTTAATCTACAGCGATGCCTTCAATGACTCTTTTCGTCTTTTGGTGTCTTTTAAAAAAGAAAGTTGCGTCTGACAGCGACTAAAGAGGTGAAAATATATAAAATATATAAAATATATCCTGAACTTTAATACAGTAAATACGTCGTATAAAAGTATTCTTTATATTCTGTGTTGATGAGAATAAAAGAAGCTGAAGCAGCAGATTGAGCTGACTCGGCGTGTCTCTGAGGATTCTGTTCTACCTAGCGACAGCGTCCTGGTTGCTACACGCGACGCTGAGCCGCGATCTGATTGGACAGAAGGGTCGACCCCGGCCAATCAGAGGTGGAGACGGTTGACCCGGTAACACACACACTAGAAAATATTAAGATGAATAAACAGCCAAAAATCAATAAGGCTCACACTCTTACTGCACTATATTATGTATTCTTTGTTTATGCTCCATGTGAGGTGCTTTCTTTATGTTCTTTTTTATTTAGTTTGTTTACTTTTGTTTATTATATTTATTCTAAGTGAGAATCCTCCTTTAAATCTCAAATAAACAACTGATTTTCTTTGTTGTGTTTCCGAAATCAGCAAATACAGACGTTTAAATTAGTCGTTTTTGTAAAGAAACGTCTGTGAAACGAACCTTAATGGAGTTTGTGTTTACTGCTCGCCACCATACGGTGAAGAGGTGCATTCTGGGAGGAACACCAAGCCACCAATGAGTGCAGCAGGATGTGACACTCGTCCATCACGCGAACAAACTAACAAACTGTCTGTGAACGTCCTCAGTCTCAAACATTCTGCTGGTGAAGAGTTCATCAGAGAACAAACACACAAACACACATTTACTCTGAATCCATTCCAGGATTCAGAGTTGATATCATCAATGTGTGTGTGTGACTTCATCACAGCTATCTGTGTTCATCATCATCACATCATCCCTCAGTGGTACAGTATATGTACAGTATACAGAAAAATAACAGCATGTTTCCACTGTATGATCACTACACACACACTGAACATTCAAGCGTTCCTTCTGTTTTAACACTATTATGACAGATGGACTCATGAATACAACGTATTGTAATTACATGCGGATTGTCTTCTTGTTTAAGGTTTGATCTTCTGTTGTGAGGATTTCTATTTTTAATATCCTGCAAACACCACAGTGTTCAGAGTCTACACACATTATTTGAGTGTTGAATTGGTCACAGACATTATAAATCACGTGCAACGTGTTATTCTTCTGATCTGAGGAGCTGTTAGCAGCGTGTTCACACGCTGGATGACAGACAGGGCCATCTGATTAGCTCACGTGAGGCTAATCCACAGATGTGAGCTCGTGTTTGTGGTTCAGAGGTATCAAACAGACGAGCAGCGGTTTACCTGAGAGCAGCAGCTGTGTCCATGTTAGACACAAGAAGAGAAACATGGTGAGGAACGCTGCTCTTCCTCCTCCTCTTCCTCCTCTTCTGCAGCTCAAGATGGAATGAAACGGATCCTGCAGCTTCTCTCGTTGCTGTAATTGCGCATCAATGGAAGCAGACGTTGTATGTTTCCGTGCATCTATTTGCGGGCCTGCAGCATGAAGAGGGTGAGACAGTTTCCGGGGCTCCAGAGAGATCCGGTTCCAAAACACACCGGCCACCCTGCGACGCTCCTTTACCCGCCCTGAGGTGGTCCGATAGCGGCCTGGTTACAGGAGGAACAGCCGCTCTGCAGCGGCAGAAGCTCCACGACGAGGAGAGGCTGGAGATGAAGGAGGGAGGGAGGAGGAAGGGAGGAAGGAGGGAGGGAGAGGATTCATTAATAAAATCTTAAAGAATCACTGCTGTAAACGGATGTAAGCATGTTTATAAAATAATATCCCAAATCCATTGTTGTTGTTCTTTATGTTCATATATATTCATATATATTTATATTGTAAATAATATCCCAAATACGTACGCATATATGGCCAATAAAGCTGATTCTGAAAATTGGTAAAGATTTATTTTACAAAAAATATGTTTAGTTTTTAATTATTAATTATGTTTATAGCAAGATAGCAAAATGGCGACGACGGCGCCACTTCAATTCAAGCCAGAAAAAAATAGCCATTAGCTAACAAATCTCTCGTTAGCCTCTGTACTAAACAATATGCTAATTTAGCTACCGTGCTAAACCATAATTAGCATGTGTATTAGCATGCTAATTTATGACCAGACAAATGTAATAAAAAATATCCGCAGCTCTTAACGACTAAATTTATATATTTTAAATATTGACGACAAACCAAGTGATCCCAACTCTGTGGCCTCGGCTAGCTACACATGCTAAAAAATAATTAGCATGCTAATGCCGAGTCATTGCGTAGTTATGTCATTTAAATTAAAACATCGTGTGATACGTTATAATTATTACGAGCAGTCGAGTGGGGAAACACATTCACATCAGACCAATACTTGTAGTTATGAGTCAAATATAAAAGGGAATTTATTAAAGTTATGACATCTCCTTCCTCAATAATTAAGCTTAAATCAGTTAACTGGCTGCCAAGATGGCTGCCAGGACCAACCGCTAATATTTGACAGTTTTTCGTCCCCTTCCTCTCCAGGTAAAACCACGTATCTCCTCTCTCTGATCAATCAATACTTTTACTTCAAGTACTGTGAGTACATTCTGCTAATAATACTACATAACTTCATTTACGTACTTATAATAGAGTATTTTTGACACTGCAGCTACTTTTACTTAAGTACAAGTACTTCTTTTCACCGCTGTATGTTAGCAACAAAACAAGGAAATATTCATATATCGTTAAATACTAATACTCCTTTATATATTTTAAATTGATTTAAATGTCTGTGTAAAATAAGGATTACAAACTGCAGCTCATTATTTATTTATTTATGTATTTGTTTGTTTATTGATTGATTTATTCCAACAAAAATACTAAAAACAGATCATATTTGGGAACATGCACAACCTCGGGGTCAGGACCTCAAAGGGTCACAAGATAAATCTAATAAGGAGGAAATAAACATTTAATATTCCTTAAAATAAGTCCAATATTGTCTCAAAACCTGAAGAATCATAAACGTTTATTTATTTCCTGTAATAATGCAGAATCTAATGGAGGAATCTGATTGGCTGTTAGTGGAGGGAACCAGTGATGACGACTTCCTGCTGGACTGCGGAAGTTAATCATCTGCAGCTTCTCTCTTTGGTAGTTTATATATTTATATGTGTTTTTTATCTGTACTTCACGTTTTATATTATTTATTTGTATTATAAAGAATTTTGTGACTTTCTGCTCATGAATAAAATACTTTAATTTAATAAAGTTTTGCATATTTATTTGTAGAAACAAACATTTGTTTTCAGTGTATTTCATTATGATTTTTTCTGTTTTTTGAGTTTCTTCTTCTTTGAATTCAGATTTTCTGAGGATGAAATAAATCTAAATAAAGTGTTTATCAGTTTAACAGAATCTCATTTAATATCATATTTTATGTTTTTTTCACTTCCTGTTACACAGAAAGGTTTTCAGATGAAAAAGGAGAAGTAGATGTATTTATATGAAGGTTATAGAACAGCTGTTCTTCACAGGAGATACAGAGAATCAACCTCAATTCATGTGTTCATCACTGATGACTGTTCACTTTCACAGCTGTCGGCTCACTTTTGTTGTCAAAGTGAAACCTTCAGTGTATTTAAAAGCTTCCTAGAGGAGTGAAGCCTTGTCTCCTTCCTTAGTGTCTAACCCTTAAGGAGCTTCCTAAACCTTCATCAGCGTCTTCCTCGTGATGAAGACCTGGATTGTAAAGAATGAAATAAAGGTTATTAAGACCTCAGTGAGAGCGACCTCTGCTGGTTACAGACAGGAGGTGCACAATAAGCTACATCTGTTGTTGATTAGTTCATTAATAGTTCACATGTTTTAAGGTTAATGTCACAACATAACTTCCACAGTTTGTTACGTTTCTGTGTTACAAATGTTATGAAACATATGTCTAAGTATGCAAATGAGGCATCATGTTGTTAACATGTGCTCACTTTCATACATCTCTAGAACATAAATGTGAACTTTAAATAAAGTCAGATTCAAAATGATTGTTTCATTTACTAAAGTAAAAGTACTAATACTTCAGTGTAGAAATACTGCTCCAAACAATAGTACAAAAGTACCAGCGTCATGTGGAGTACACGTAGTACTGTAATACCACACTGTAGAAATACTGCATTCTACTTCAAAAGTACACAAGCATTATGAGAAGAAAGTACTTAAAAGTATCAAAAGTAGAAGTATAAGCTATGTAAGAATGTTCTGATACTTTCATACTTAGTACACACTAGTACAATGTTGTACTATTTACTATTTGATAACTTGAGTTACTTCACAGATTAAAATAAATATAATAAACTAAATGATGTAATGTTATAGATTAAACTACCAGCAGAATATAAAGTTAGTTAAATGAGCGTTTATCATTAATACATGAATACATATAATATGTTGTTCTGCTGAATGAGTACTTTAAGTTTATTCTGATACTAATACAGGACTTTTACTTGTAACGTAGTATTTTATACTGCAGTACTGATACTTTTACCAACAGATCTTTGTACTTCTTCCAAGTTGTAAAGAGTTTTAAGAAGTTTAGGATATATTTTATATATTATATCAGAATATAAAATACATATTGTTACAACTAAAAGTACAGACTGAGTATGTATAGTACTGAGGCCTTATTGTTCCACCTCTGCTCTGCTGCAGAGCTCACTGAAAGTAACACACACACACACACACACACACTTCCGGCCCACATTCTACCGAAAGGCGTCAAAGAGGAGCGACTGTAAACATGATGGGGATTTTCCATTCTTCTTCCAGGAATAAAGCCTCCCTCCCTCTCCTCCCCTTTCCCCCTTTTCTCTCCCTCTCTCTCGCTCGCTCCTCCCCTTCTCTTACTCTCTCTCTTTCTCCCTCCCTCCTCTCGCACTCTCTTCCTTCTTTCCCTCCTTCTCTTTCTCTCTCCCTCCAGCTGTCTCTCTCTCTTTCTCCCTCCCTCCTCTCGCACTCTTTCTCTTCCTTCTTTCCCTCCTTCTCTTTCTCTCTCCCTCCCTCTCTCTCTCTCTATCTGTCTCTCTATCTGTCTCTCTCTCTTTCTCCCTCCCTCTCCCCTCCCTCCCACTTTCTCTCCCTTTCTCTTCTTTAAACACTAACCGGAAGTCTCATAACAGCAGCAGCGCCTCCTCTTTACTGGAAGCCCCGCCCTCCCGCCCCCGCACGGCTGACCCTGTCACCTAAAACCATCTCACCCTCCCCTCCTCGTCCACTCGCTCGCTTCTTCTTCTTCGCTACAGACGGACCTCCATCTCACACAAACACACGTTTCTGTATTTCTAATCGTTCCAACATGGCTCAGGTCAACACGTGCCTCAAACTCATCTTCACCATCTTCAACGTCTTCTTCGCGGTGAGTTGGTCTTAACATTTAAAAATGGCCGCCGGGCTGAGCTCATCCCGGATGTGCTGTGAATAAAAAGTGCGTAACAGTCGAGCTCCCGGGTTTAAAGTGAACATGTTTACTATAATCTTTATTTAACTATGTTTACGTCATGTTTATGCTTCCTGTCCGTCGTTTAATCCGTCTCGTGACTTTAAAACAATAAAGAGTAGTTTTAGTCTCTAAAGCTGGTGATTGAGAAAGTGCCAAACATCAAGAGATTTATTAAGAAGCAGCTTTTAATGTTCCTGCACGCGACACATGACTTAAATACACTGTATTCACTATTTCTACTTCCGGAAGAACTGTTGGGCGTCTAACTGATGTTATGTAGTTGAAATGTCTTTGAAGTGATGTCATAGCCTGGTTTGGTTAATTATTTATTAATTGTAGTTAAAGTCTAGGTTTAAAGCTTGTTTGTTGTATTAAAATATAGTTTAGTCTAATAAAACGTGAGTAAAGTAGTGAGAGGTGATTTTAAATGTCCAAACAGTCAAAGTTATTCTTCTTATTTTGGTAAAAGAAGCGGATGTTGAAGACGGTGGAACCAGTTTATTTTGATTTAAAAGCGTCTTTAAAGAGTGAAGATAGTTAGATGTTTCTTTAGTTGCTTTGGTTTCTGTTTTTATTAGTTTTTTTTCAGTCAGTCTGAAGGAAAAACAACAATTAACTTTAATGGTTTGCAGCTGTTCTGCAGGAAGCCTTTATATTTCAAAATAAAAGCCCCGGTGTTTATCAGATCAGGTCCTCTGTTCATTGTGGTGAACCGGCTCCACCTGTTCTCATGAATGTGTCCACGAGACACTAAACTATTCACTCATAGTCACGTTAATCCAGCCGCTCTGACCTGAACTAACGAGGAGTTTTAGAACTGAGTCCACAGTGACGTCTTTAAATGTCTTGTTTTCAGAATAATATGATAAAAAAAATGTTTTAGAGCCGGAAAACAGTATTTTATTTTTTTAATTGTAGTTTTATTTTATTTTGTCAGACTAATTGTTGCAGCTCTAAAGTCACCAACATATCGCATTTAATGTGAAGATGAGCAGAATGTTACATTTTAGAAGATTAAACGCTATATATAATTAAACATATATTTATATTTATATATATATAATTAAAAAAATATATTTTTTTATTTATATATATATATATATATATATATGAATAAAAAATGTATATATACATTTTTTGTCAATATATTTTATATATATAATTTTTTTTACTGAAATTATCAAAATAGTTGCATAATAGTAGACTAATCTACACATCAAGTTAAAAGTAATTTAATTTATTTGAATCAGTTTCAGAAGCTTAAAAAAACAGAACGATCCAGTAATGTGTTTTACTTTAACGTGTTGTTGTTGTTGTTTAACGTGTTGTTGTTGTTGTTGTTCTTTAACATGCTGTTGTTGTTGTTGTTTAACGTGTTGTTGTTGTTGTTTAACGTGTTGTTGTTGTGTGTTTCAGATCGTCGGAGGCGTCATCATCGCTCTCGCTCTGCTGACTCAGGTCGTCACAAACGTGGATGGAGAAGGAGTAAGAGCTGTTTCATCCTTTAACGTTCACACAAACACTAACGAGCGCGGCTCTGAACCTGTCGTCTGGTCTTCCTCCCTCAGCTGGAGGGTCGGACCGCCGGCCTCATCGCCCTCTACACCGTGGGCGCCGTCACCATGGTGATCGCCATCTTGGGAGCCTACGGCGCCCACCGGGAGAACCGGGTGTGTCTGATCGTGGTGAGTTCAAAGACACCAGCTGACACCAGAGTTTATTCTAGAGTCTAACGTCACGAAATCTCCATTTCCACGGAACAGACTCACTTCATGAACTTCTTCGGAAAGTTCCAGACTGACGCCATGTGTGGTTTCTCTGAGGGGAGAAACCAGAGTGTTGTAACAAAGAAACCGCTTTATATGTTCACTTCCTGTCTTCCTGACACTTACAAAATGAGTTATTCTAACTCCACCGCCTCCTTTTAAATAATAGTCTGTTTCTCTCTGTAGTTCCTCGTGATGACCACTTCCTGTTTCTCTCTGTAGTTCTTGGTCTGTATGGTGATCGGGAGTCTGATGATGCTCCGAGCTGGAATCCCTGCCGTCGCCGCCCGCCCCGAGGTAACGACGGTTCTGCTGTTGTTGGTTCTACTGAAGAGAAGAGATTTAACACGTTTAACGTCTCTGAACAACATGAAAAACACATTTTTCAAGTTGTTTTGTGGCTACTGGCCTCTACTGACACTGAAGTCTTGACGTGTGATTTTACTCTGTGTGTTGTAGTTGGAGAGCGTTTTGAAGGAGAAGTTCCATCAGCTTCTTCCTCTGGACACAGCTACACCGGATGTGAAGAACATGGCCAACAGTCTGCAGAGACAGGTAACACACACACACACACACACACTAGAACACACACTAGAACACACACACACTAGAACACACACTAGAACACACACTAGAACACGTGTTTTTGTGCGTTCTACCTGAACATGAACCAGTTTGATTGCATTGTTTCCTACTGAGCTGCATCGCTTTGATCTTTGTTTCTGTTCATGAAGCCTAAATAAGAACAGAGGTCATCGAGGTCGCATCGACTCTGTAGCGCTAACGCGTGACTGTAAACGTTATGAAACACATTCTATCTGCATTCATCACCACTAAGCTCCATCATTGTCTTTATTCTAAAACTAAAGAGTCACGAGATGCTTTTAAACTCCCAGAATTCCAGGTGTAGCCTCGGGGCCGCCTGATTGGCTGGCTGACTGCCTGGTGTGTTGCTGGGCAGAAATGCAAATCTAATGAGGAAGAAGTGGATTTTTATTTGACTACTGAGCTCGGTAGTAAAAGTAGTTCCTGTTTCATAAGAAGAACCTCTTTTATGGAGCGAAACAAACAGGAAGTGGGTGACGTCGACTCTTAACAAGAAATAAAAGCGTTTCCGCTCTGAACCGTCGTGACTGTGGTTGAAGTCTTTCATGTGAAGTTCATGTGAAGCCTTAAAGGTCTTTAAATAGTTCACTCAGGTGAAACGTAAAGATTCAGCTGGCTTTAATTAAAAACCATAAATAAGCTTCTGTTTTATTAGCGTGAGGTCCTCGACGTGGAGATGTTTCCATCAGACCACCGTCCTCCTTCTCAAGCTTCAAAGCAGGTTTAACTTCCTGTTTGTCTCTGAGAGGAGCTGCTGTGCAGAGTTTATTTACAGTAATTCAGGACAATCTCTAGTTTGTATTCCTCTCAATAATAAACACAGATATAAGACCTGACCTCGTTTTAGCTCACCGATTGTAAAACTAAACTTAAAATAAATAACATTCTTAGTATTTCCCTTTGTTCCCGCGCTCACCGGCTCTGGTTTAATCTGAATGAACCTGTAATTCACAGAGTTACAGCTGAAAACACACGTAACGTTTCTTCTTCTGTGGTGTTTCAGCTGCACTGCTGCGGTCTGTTCAGCTACACGGACTGGGAGGACAAGATCCCCGACAGCTGCGCGTGTGGCCAGCAGGAGGAGCTGGAGGGAGAGTGTCAGTCCGTCAACTACAGAGTGAGTTCAACTAAACTCTTCATCTTCCGTTAGTTTGAAGGAAGGTTACTGACTCTTCTTCTGTGGTTTCCTTCAGGAATTCCTGACGCAGAGGCGCACCAAGTCCGTCTACGCCAAGGTGGGTGGAGCCTAACTATGACGTTATGTGTTAAAGTGTAAAGTAGTTAAAGTGAGCTGACGGTGTGTCTGTGTGCTCAGGCCTGCTTCCCCATCATCCTCCACTACGTCCTCATGTTCTCCAACGTCATGATCGGAGTCGTCTTCACGCTCGCCGTCCTGGCGGTGAGAATCAATACAACATGTTTATATTTCAACATAAACACACGAAGAAGAAGAAGAACTACTTTATCTGGCGTGTAACATTCACTGCTGTGTGAAAACACTCAACAAAAAATGTTTAATATAATAATAAAATATCCCAAGCATGTTTTTTACTTTAACCAGATTGTGTAAAAACATTAAACTATGACGTCGTGATTGAGTTGTGTGACGACAGATCTTTGAACGTTGTTCGTGTCTCTCCTCCAGCTGCTCGGCATGGCGCTCTCCTCCGCCATCATCCACCAGATCCGTCACCCGAACCGCCCCAGGGTGCTCCTGACGGTGCCGGCCATCTTCACCACGTCTCCTCCCAAATACCAGGAGCTGCACAACCCCCCCGGCTACTAGAGGGGCGGAGTCAGGAGAGTCCACTTCCTGTCAGAAGAGTCCACTTCCTGTCCAGGACGTCGTGCCTTAACGTTACACCACTGGGTCTCAGCACCAACCGCTTTATTCCTTTTTGTTAGCTTAGAACCAATCTGATTGGTCGGTGCAGAGTGGGGGCGGGGCTTATTGGTTATTCATCACAATTTAATTATTTCATGTCACAAAACGTCTTTGAATCCAGACTTTTCTTCTGGGACTTCAAAGTTGATTTAGAACATTTTTCAACAACAATAAAATCACAATAGTTTCATTTTAGTGGAATAAGACTTAATTATTCACAAACGTATGTTTTTCAATAAGCTCATTACATATTTTTGCTAAAATGAACCTCAGCAGCTTAAAGTTTATTTAGTTTATTTCCTGACTTTAATCAGCGTCTCTCACTCTCACCGTCGCTTTGTCTCCGTCCTGTAGCTGGAGTAGAATGAGTAGAATGTCACTGTGGGTCTTTCTTTCTTTGTGTTCAACATTTTCTCTTAAAAACAACCAGAACGATGTAAAAACTGATGAAATAAAGGGTTTTATTTTGAAAAATGAGGCTTCAGATGTGAGAGGTTCTTATGTTTTATAATTAAATTCTATTTAAAGAAATCCAAAAAGTCCTTTTTATAAGAAGAATAGTGAAACTGGAGAAAAGGGAAATGTAATTTAGATTTTCTGCTTCAATGATTAAACTGACGACTTCAAAATAAAAGACCAGAAAACCAACGGCCTGTGTGAAGTACTTTTAATACAAATACTGCAGTAAATATGTATGTAAAGTACTTTTAGTATATACTGTTGTAAACAGTTAAGTACTGAAGTAATTACTGTAATAATATAAGTATTTATAGTACTGTAGTAAATGGTGAAATACTGCAGTAATGAAGTAAATACTGTAATGTAGTAAATATAGTACAAAAAATACTTAGTAATGAAACACTGTAATAAATACTGCAGTAAATATGTATAAAGTACTTGTAGTAAATGGTGAAGTACTGAAGTTATTACTGTAGTAAATACTGCAGTATGTAGAGTACTTTTAGACTGTGGTAATAAACTACTGTAGGTAATACTGTAGTAAAGTAGTAAATACTCCAGTGAATATGTATTTAAAGTACTTTTACTGTACTGCAGTAATAAAGTACTGTAGTGTAGTAAATATAGTAAAAGGTCATACTGTGGTAATGAAATACTATAATAAACAAGTATTGTAACGCTGTAGTAAATACTGCAGTATGTATGTAAAGTACTTGGTATACTGCAGTAATAAAGTACTTTAGTATATACCGTAATAACCTTAAATGGATTGTCGTTCAGCGCCCTCTGGGGGACAAACGACGTAACGACACAACTCACACAAATACATAAATAAATATAAATGTGATGATTTCAGAGGTTTGAAGATTCACATATGTATTTATTTTATAGTTTTTATTGACTATAATAAAATATGACGTTGACTGAAGATTTAATTTGACTTTTCTCTGTAAAAACAAAGACGGACAACGAGTGCGTTAAATCGTTATAATTCTTCTGTTTTCTTTACAAAACACGTTCGACACCAGAAGTTTAAAAAAATTACATTTCCAAAGTGATTCTTTATTTGATTTAATCCACCACAGAAAATCAATTAATTCTTCTATTTGCGTCGATTATTTCCCCAAAAAGCAGATGAAACCTGTTTAAAGTTAAAGATTAGAGGAGCTTCAGGTGGAAAAACAACAGTAGAAGTACAACAGTAGAAGTACACAGAAAATACTTTTTTGTTCATGTACAGGTTTCCATCACCGCGAGTGAAGATAACTTATTAAATATATTTTCCTGCTGCTCAGGCGTTTATTCACCATTTAAAAGTAAAAGACAAATAAATCAAACATGCAGGTTATTAATGTCTCTGAGGAAGAAGAGGATGAAGAGCTGAACTCTGAGGAAGCGATTATTATATTTAAAGATGATTTAATCAACAATAACTGACAATTTAAACCGTTTGATATTTATTAAGCTCATTTAATTTGTTTCCAGCTTCTTCTTCTGTTTTATTGTTTATCGTGATTTAAATATTTTGGGGTTTTGAGAAAAAAAAGAAGAAAAAAACCGTCACAATTTAACAATCGAACCTAAAACATGTTGCTGTTGTTCTGATCTTGATGAATATTTCAGCTGATGAACTGTAATAAAGACGTTTTCATCAATATTATAAATAAATATATATATAAATATATACATATTTATATTTATATTTATAAATTTAGTAAACTCGAATGAAAATATCAAATTTAGGAATAAAAAAAGAAAAATTGACAAAAAATGATCAACGTGTTTCATGCAGATTAACAGAAAAAGGCAAAATATGAATTAATTGATCGGCAGAAACTTTTGATTAACGACTCGACGAATCATCGATTAAACATTTAAAATGTCCTTTTTTACATATTTGTAAACTGAATATTTTTCTCTATTTTCTGACATTTAACAAACTAAAAGAATATTACAATAAATATTATATACATATATAAATATGTTAGAACGGTTTAGATTTGCTGTTTTATTTATTTTTGTAATTTAAAAATTGTTTTTTTGTTTTGAAGAAACCTTAATGAATCAGCGAGTTCCACTTTTTCTCAGTTTAATATAATTATTGATTGAAAATCTTGAACTCTTATTTTATTCATTTATTTAGCAAAAGGAGGCGTTTAAGGGTCATTTATTCTTTTTTTCATTTCTAAATTTAATTTGAACAAAACTCAGTTTACAAAAAAAAAATCAGGTTCAACATTTAACGTTTGTTGTTGTTTATCTTTCTTTTACTGGAAACATTTGTATTTTCAAAAGTAATGATTTTAGATTAAAGGACGAGTTCAGACTTATTACAGAAACCAAAACATTATATTATATTATATTAAACCTTTTTGTGATTTCTAATCTTATTTTGTGAATAAGTTCAGCTGAAGCTTCTTCATTCTGAGCGAATGTTGAAGCTCATATTCACCTTAAAGGGACAGTAGTAATGCAGTATGAAGTACTTCTACACAGTCAGTGTATTACTACAGTAGATGTACATATAAACTAGATATATTTGTAATAGTTAGGGCTGTGTGATATCAAAGTAAAGAGGTGAAAATTGTCTAAATATAATAACAGCGACGATGAAGAAGTGCGTCATACGACCAGACTTCTAAACATCGCTACTGTCCCTTTAAGAACTAAAGAGACTCTGAACTCTAAACCGGTCCTTTAATGTTTCATCTCCTGTGTTTGACAAACAGGAAACGTGTTTATATTATTTAGATAAATATGATGATTAATGGAGGTTTATACAGTGTGTGTTTGTTTTATCCCACCAAAAAAACAAAAACAAAATAAATCTCTGCCGCCATTTTCTGTCCTTAAAGTAACTTCAGCTCTTTTATTTACGACGTATTAATAAACACACAAACAGCTTCAGAGATCTAACATTTGAATCACTGCTTCTGTGGAACATTCGAGTGATTTCAAATCAAATTTAAATCGATCATGAGTTGCTTTTATTTTGAAGGGAGCAGCGATTAAACCATTTTAAATATGATTTCCCATGCTCCTTTGCAGCAGAGGCGGCGCTGACCGAACACAGACAAAAACAGTTTGGATTATTAGGATTTTAAAGCAACAGAGACTGAAATGTGTGTGTGAATATCATGTGTGTGTGTGTGTGTGTGTGTGCGTGTGTGTTAGCCAGAGGAGCAGCATCCTCCAGCGGGCGTGGCTTGTGGTTCGTCGTCGACGATCTGTACGCCCCGCCTACTCGATGCTGATTGGCTGGCTCCGTTGCCCTTCAACCTCTCCTCGGCCTGAGCCGTTTCCATCATCCCTGAAAACAAAGAGACGCAACTTTAACACAACTTTACTACGATTTATTTAACGTTCAATACTTTTAATTTAAAGGTTTAAAGCGGTTCTTAAAATCTAAAATGTAGGTTAAATATCGTTAAACCACAAAATCTTTTCACAAGAAACAAGATGCAACATTTAATTATTGAGCTCTGGTGACATTTGAGCTAAGCTATCTGTTTCCACCTGTTTCCAGTCTTTATGCTAAGCTAAGCTATCTGTTTCCACCTGTTTCCAGTCTTTATGCTAAGCTAAGCTATCTGTTTCCACCTGTTTCCAGTCTTTATGCTAAGCTAAGCTATCTGTTTCCACCTGTTTCCAGTCTTTATGCTAAGCTAAGCTATCGGTTTCCAGACTTTATGCTAAGCCAAGCTAGCTGTTTCCACCTGTTTCCAATCTTTATGCTAAGCTAATCTATCTGTTTCCAGTCTTTATGCTAAGCTAAACTATTTGTTTCCACCCATTTTCAGTGTTTATGCTAAGCTAAGCTATCTGTTTCCAGTGTTTATGCTAAGCTAAGCTTCTAAGCTTCATCTGTGTTGAGTTGTTTCATCTTGTTTTCTTTCTGCACTTTGTTTTTAGTTGTTTAGTTTTGTGTAAAATACGTTCTAACAAAAACAAAATGAAGACGTCCCTTTGTCACGTTTAAACATTTAAACATTTAAACATTGTTTAAATGTTTAAACGTTGTGACACTAACTTGTTCTCTAACAGTTGAGTTCTTACGTTTACAGAGATCCAGGAAAAGCTCCTCGATGCCTTTATTTAACTTGGCTGATGAGTGATAATGTTTGGCTCCCACCGACTCAGCATAACTACAGAGAGAGAAGAGACGTACTGAGCATGCTCAGATCACCATCATCACCGCCATCATCATCATCATCATCATCATCATCGTCGTCACTCACCTCTCAGCTTCTTCCACTGAAACATGTCGGTCTTTGTCCAAATCTATTTTATTACCTAAAGACAAAAGAAATCAAACATGAAATCGTCTTATTGTCAGAAGGTTGTTGAGAAAACAATATAATATAACAATATAAATAATAAATCATTTTGAAGTATTTGAAGTTTGAGTCTTTTGTTACACTTCAGTGAAAATATTTTAATATAATTTATACAAACAGAAACACTAGACATTATAATTATGAATATTATGAATGTAGAATTAAATATAAATAATAAGGACAACAATAATTCAACAATTATAATTATAATATTCCTCACTCATCCCGAGGTGTCTTTAATTATTCAACTGGTCTGTGTTGTTGTTGTTGTTGTTGTTGTTGTTGTTGTTGTTGGTGTTGTTGGTGTTGTTGGTTCTACTCCTGTTATTACTGAGCTCATCTTTTAATCGTATTCTGTTGTTTATTCTGAACATGACGTGGATCACAGGTTGACTTCTTATTGTTATCTCGCTGTGAAGACCTTTGAGAGAATCCAGTTTAAACGTATATTTACACCTTTAATGAGTTTCAGTGTTCACGATGTTAAAACTAATAAAAAACAAACTAAATGATCTAAAACGATCTTAATATCAGTAATTGTGTGATTGAGATTTTAAGACGTTTAGAAGATAAAAATCTAATCTGCCTCATAAACAACAACAATCATAAACAACAACAATGATAAACAACAACAATGATAAACAACAACAATGATAAACAGGTTGAACAGAACTTACCTACTATACATAAACAAATCTCGTTCCCCAACATTTTCCTCAACTCCTTCACCCAGTTCTTCACCTGTAAACAAACAACAACAACAACAACAACAGAGCTTTATTAACACAACCAGAAGACGACGTGAATAAACAGAAGAGGAGAACGTTTAATATCACATAATTAAACATTTATGATGTTTTGCTTTTAAGAAATAATTTAAATAATTCATCAAATAAATCGAATGATTCAGTTTTTGTCAATCGACGAGTTTAACGTGTAACTTTACGTCATTTATTCGTGGATTCTATTTGGTATTAATCTGAATTCATGAAGTGTAAAAACTACAATATGTGGAGTAGAAGTACAAGGAAAGTACCTCAGCTAAGTACTTCATTTACAGTACTTAAGTAAATGTACTTTACACCACTGGAACAAATACGAGTTGTCGTTTGTTTCTACAGACGTCATTAAGTAGTATAAAAGTACGAGGCGGTAGTAGAAGTACATAAGAAGTACCTTCTGGAAGGAGTCCTCGTCGGTGATGTCGTACACTAGCACCGCTCCGTTAGAGTCTCGGTAGTAGATCGGACCTAAAGCGTGAAAACGCTCCTGACCGGCTGTGTCCTGAAAACACACAAATACACGGTAAACACAGTACTTTTTACTACATATATAAATACTTCATTTTAAAAAGGTATTAAAAACATCAGAGGCGGAGACTCTCACCCATATGGCCAAGTTCACTCTCTTTCCTGTGATGTTGAGCTTCTTTGTGAGGAAGGACGCCTGCAGAGGAGGAGGAGGAAGAGGAAGAGGAAGAGGAGGAGGAAGAGGAGGAGGAAGAGGAGGAGGAAGAGGAGGAGGAGGCGGAAGAGGAGGAGGAGGAGGAGGAGGAGGAGGAGGAGGAGGAAGAGGAGGAGGAAGAGGAGGAGGAGGCGGAAGAGGAAGAGGAGGAGGAGGAGGAGGAGGAGGACAGGATGTTTAGAATAATCAGTTTAATAATTAAAAACAGAAACAGTCAAAATGAAAACATTCAACTTTTTTCACCGTACAAAAGCTAGACGTGTCAGACAGCAGAATAAAGAACTAATAATAATAATAATAACCTGCTAAATGTTAGCATGTTAGCAACATATCAGGAAGCAATAAATGAACCAACTGTGTGTGTGTGTTAGTGGATCAACACACTGAACTCACTAATAATAAAGACAACAAGTTCAGTTAAGAGTCACAACTCAAGATCATTACGAATAAACTACGACAGAGAACATTCTAAAGACATCAACGCACTACGTGTGTGTGTGTGTGTGTGTGTGTGTGTGTGTGTGTGTGTGTGTGTGTGTGTGTGTGTGTGTGTGTGTGTGTGTGTGTGTGAGATGATCAGCTGACTGTGGTCTATTGAACATGTGCTCTGAACTCTTAATAACTCAATTATTAGTTTCATCTGTTACAGAATCAGTGATTTTATTATTGATTTATTTTATAATAATTATTATTATTATTATTTCAAAGTGCTGTGTAAATAAAGTGTACTACTATTATAATAAATACTAAATAATCACAAGCAACCGGAGACACATGATGCTGTTTTGTTGAGCAGATGAATTAAATGACATGAAATGAGTCGTAACAGACGGGGAGCTGTGATTGGTCGAGCTCAGACATGTGGTCTGATCCTTAAAGAATAAAGTCTAAACATCTCTGAGCTTCAGAAAGGACGAGAAGTTTAAAGTTCAGAGCTCCTTCAACTCAAACACAATCATTCACGACTCCCACAATGCACCTCTGCAGGTCTGAGCCCCCGAAGATAAACAATCAGCTGCTCCGTCCATCTCAGCCAGAAGCTGCAAAAACGCTCATTACCGTCAGGTTTTCATCTTTCTGACGGTCCTTGAACACATCATGTGCGACAGAAAAATGAGCCAAAACAAAGCTTTAAATGTGGCTTCGACACCAGAGCTCTGATGACCCACACAGGTCTGAGGCGTTTGAATGCACCACAACACCTCTTCCTCTGGTCAGTGAGTGTGGAGCCACATCTGGAGGCTCTGAGGGAACTATTCTTCCTCTTCCTCTTCCTCAGTGAGTTTATTTAACCTGGTAAACTACCAACAGAGAGATGACATCGTGTTAAACACCTCGACCAGCCCTGAAGACACAAACAACCAACATGACAACATCATTCAAACCTCCACAGTATGTTCATGACGGTGAATTAGGGTCATTGCAGGTAATAAATGATAATAATAATAAAGTAATCATGAGGCAGGAGAGGAGGTAATAATCACAGAAAGAAATGTGAATTTACAGGGAAAAAATGAGATTTTCTTTGAGATTAAAGTAAAAATGTACGAGAAAAAATGTGATATTTATATTAGTATTTATTAATGTCCATAAAATCTTTCAGGGCTTCTGTCTTCACCATAAAAACACGACTTCAGTAACAACATTCAGACGAACACGGTTTCACGACTTGTTCCAGTTCGTCCCGTGTGAGGATTTGTCGTCTTTCTCTGTTTTACATCTTATTAAATTAAATATATTTAAGTTTTTAACATGAACAAGACGTATAAAGACGTCATCTTTAGATGTATTTCTATATTTTAAATCATTATGCACCAAATCACTGCAACTACGGGACAATTAAACTGTTTAAAGACTTTATTTCTACCAAGACATGAAGAGAAAAGCAGGTTTGAACAGGTTTGTTTAGAGAGAAATAGAAAGTGAGGAAGTGAAAGTGGTATTTTATCAGGAAGTTGTTCACGTTTACGGCGTCATTAAGTGTACAAGTATACATCTAATTAACCAGCCACTGTGGTACTAATACTTCTGAGTACTTCTTCCTTCACTGGTGTTAATGACGTTATAACATATCAGAGTAAAGCTGGAAACAGAGCAGAGAATCTCTAATGTGCAGAATTTAGGTCGACTACATTTAATTATTGATGACTCATCGATTATTAACACGTTTTATATCTGTGTACAACGATGGACGAAGTATTCAGATCCTCTACTGCAGTAAAAGTACTACGAACAAACTGTGAAAATACTCCACGACAAGTAGAAGATGTAGTACAGTAGAAAGTACCTCTGAGATGTAAAGAAGTACCTCTAGTGTACAGTAAACGCAGTACTTTGGTTCATGAACTCCTCTGTGAGAGGCGTTCACTGACAGCAGGTGTGTTTCTCAACAGGTAATACAACACATGTTACCACACACACACACACACACACACACACACACACACACACACACACACACACACACACACACACACACACACACACACACACATTAACGCTACCTGTCACGGCTAGCTAACTAGCTAGTTAGGAGGAGGAAGAAGAAGAAAATGAAGAAGAAGAAAGGGAAGAGGAGGAAGAAGAAGAGGAGGAAGACGTGGCAGCAACACAAACACCTCCTGCTTTGATTTGTGTCCATAAACACAACTAGCTTCATCAACGCTAACTAGCTCACACGCTATCTAACTAGCTTAGCTTCCTGGTTGTCTTACCTGTAGAGTTGTGATGTGTTTGTCGTTGAATTTGTTCTCACAGTATCGGAGCACTAACGACGTCTTCCCCACGCAGCCTTCTCCCAGTAACACCACCTTGAACGAGTAGGTTCTGCCGCCCGTCCCTCCGGCCGCCATGGTGGTTAAATCAAAGAAGTCCTGGGGTGTTGTTGTTTATCGAGCTATCGCGGCTAATGCTAATAACACCGATCGGAACTGAAGTCCTGCGTAGCTCACAGTAGCTTCCGACTTTAAAAGCTAAAATCAGAAGACGACAACCTCGACAACATAAGCGACTCTGACTTGAATCACTATTGACCCACAGGTGTCTAAACATCGAGCTACTTCCACCTTTTCTACCTGACGCGACTGCCTTCTTTTCACCCCAAACTAATGGCGTCTCTTTCAGCTAGCTACTAGTTAGCTACCGGCTAGCTCTGCCCAAAGATCGTCTACAACCGCGAAGATGTCTCACTACGGAAGCTGACATCACACTCCGTTTTAAATTCAGAACCAGAATCAGCTTTATTGGCCATGTATGCGTACGATACATTTGTATTTTACGATATTTTCCTAAACCTAATTATTTTACGATCTTTTCGTAAACCAAACTAATTATTTTACGATCTTTTCTTAAACCTAATTATTTTACGATCTTTTCGTAAACCAAACTAATTATTTTACGATCTTTTCTTAAACCTAATTATTTTACGATCTTTTCCTAAACCTAATTATTTTACGATCTTTTCGTAAACCAAACTAATTATTTTACGATCTTTTCTTAAACCTAATTATTTTACGATCTTTTCGTAAACCAAACTAATTATTTTACGATCTTTTCTTAAACCTAATTATTTTACGATCTTTTCCTAAACCAAACTAATTATTTTACGATCTTTTCCGAAACGTAATTATTGTACGATCTTTTCCTAAACCTAATCAGAATCAGAATCAGTTTTGTTGACCATACGTGTGTACATATAGCAATATATATCCAGCAACTCAGTATATCTGCTTTAGTAAAAGATCCGAATACTTCTTCCGATAACACAATATATTTATCTCAAGGTTGATCTATTTCATGTGGCTGAAACACGGCCTCCAGTCTTCTGGTTACTTGTTTGTGAGGACTCTGGTACTCAGAATTCGCAGCAGAGTGAGAGCTCTGTGTCGTTTCCTGCTCTCTGCAGCGTCACATGATGATAGTGTCACAACCCTCAGAGCTGGGGGGGGGGGGGGGGGGGGGGGATGTTGAGACACATCAAACAGACACAATAAACATAATAAATCATTATATCTCATCATTCATTTACATTTTTAAATACATTTCGGCGTTCTGGGATTTTCCTGCGCAGTTAAAATGCATTAAGTAAACATTTTTAACATAGTATTTTTGTCATTGTAGTACTACTTTTAAGTAAAAACATCTCAGTACTTCTTCCACCTTTGCATCTGGAGCTTCTTTACGGAGCCTGAGTTATTTATTTATACTTTAATATCAAAACACAAACATATAAAATATCTGTTTGTGTGGTTGCAGTACAACCGACCAGCCACCAGAGGGCAGAGTCTGCCTGAGAATAGAGCAGCAGAGAAACTATGAGACACATAAAGAAGAATCAGTGCCTCTGAAAATAAAGTCTAACCAGCACTATTTACAAATAATTTAGTAATATATAGAATATATATAATGTCATCAGTCAGATATATTTGTTTGTGAACTGTAAAATACTTTAATGTAATTTAATTTAAGTTATTTTTTGGGGGTGTTTGGACAAAACAAGACATTTGAAGACGTCTCTGAAGTTGTGAGGGACCTTTTTTGGGGACATTTCATAGAAAACATTACATGACGATTATTCAATGATTAAAATAACCGGTATAGTTGCAGCCCTTAATGCTAAGCTACGCTAAAATAAGCTAATAATCTGAACATGTAATAAAATATTGAACAATTTACTTTGAATAAAGTGAGACAGGCTCTTCTGGTTGTAGAGAGATTGCTTCATAATGTCAACAGTTGCATCACCGCTTTAGTGCCATGTGTGTGTGTGTGTGTGTGTGTGTGCGTGTGTGTGTGTGTGTGTGTGATAACCATCTTCATATCTCTCTTATAGTGCCAATCATTAACCAGAGCTCAGCGTTTGTGTTCATGAATGAAACATCAGTGTGTATTTAAAGGTACCGCTCCACCGAGCTTCTCTTCAGCCTCTTTCAGCTCCTGGTTTTGGTTTTGAGACATTTAGAATAAAAATAAAAGTCTCCATCGTAGTAACGCTACGTTGTTACATTGTTACGTTCTTACGTTACATTGTTACGCTACGCTACGTTACGTTGTTACGTAAAATAAAATAAAATTAAATGAAGTAAAATTAAATATAAAAAAATTGAAAATTAAAAAAATAAAATGAAATAAATAAAATAAATAAAATAAATAAAATAAATAAATAAAATAAAATAAAATAAAATAAAATAAAATAAATAAAATAAATAAAATAAATAAAATAAATAAAATAAATAAAATACAATTACAGAGAATGCTTACTGAGCAAATCTCCAATATTTATTTTTCATGAATTCTCAGTGTTCTTCTTATTTGCTGTTACAACAGACAGGCAGACAGACAGATAGTGAGTAGACCATATAAAAGTAAGCGGGGCTGACACACTGTTGTAGTATGAGTGGAGGGACTCTCTCTCTCTCTCACACACACACACACACACACACACACACTCCGGCTCTGTCGCTGCACGCGTGCAGCCTGGAAAGAGACCAACTTGCAGACTTCAACTCAAACTACTTGGACTTTTTAAAAATTCACTGTTTCATTTATTTTATTTTAATCCAGATTTCCGAATCCAAAGCTGAATCGTTGTGTTTTTATTATTTCTGAGTCTGTTTAGTTTGTTTTAACTTGTTGCTGGATTTGAAACGTTCAGCCTCGGAGGAGAAGCCTCGGAGGACATGCCGGAGTTTGTGGCTTTGCTGGCCGCCTTTGCACTCCTCTCGTCCGGGTTCAGGAGCTCCGTGGCGGTGGGGGCGGCGAACAGCTCCGCGGTGGCCCGACTGGAGAGCTCCGGGGACGGGGTCGGAGGAGCCGGCCGCTGCCGGTGCGAGGTGGACGGGCTGCTGCACCGGGTGGACTGCTCGGACCTGGGGCTCCGCGAGGTACCGAGCAACCTGAGCGTCTTCACCTCCTACCTGTAAGTTCGTTATTATTAACCACCACCAACCTGTGCACGAGCAGCTCCTCGAGCCATGTGTGTGTGTGTGTGTGCGTGCGTCGCATGTTGTGCAGTCGTGAGAAACGGAGCACCTGTCCGCTCTGCCTCTGTTTATGTCTCTCGCGCTCTGCTGCAACGCGCGCGCACGTCATGTTCTGTTGTTCATATGGAGGTAAAGAAGATTAAATAAAAAATAGGAGGAGAAGTTTGAAAGTTTCCAGAGGATGTTCTGCATGTTCTTAAAGAGGTTCCACTGGTTCTCGGAGAGGCTCAACATTTTATTTAGAACATTTCAGAAGTTTTTAAGAATCCAGTGGTTCTTGCAAAGCTTTCAGGCGTCTTTGATGAAGACGTGTTCTTGGGTAAAACCAGGGTTACAGGTGTTATTAAGGGGTTCTGCGGTACACCTTTCAGAAGTTCTTAAAGTGTTCTTAAAGTGGTTCCTTGAGCCTTGAAGAGGTTCCACTGGTTCTTGAGAATGTTTCAGGTGTCTTCATTGAAGACATCTTGAGGAAATCCAGATGTTTCAGGGGTTATGAAGACGTTCCAAATGTTCTGTAAGAGGCTCAATCATTTCTTTGAAACGTTATGACCTTAAAGAGGTTCCTTTAAAATGTAAGAGGTTCTAGTGGTTCTTGGGAGAGTTTCAGGTGTCCTTCTTGGAGAGATTTTCTTGTGGAAAATCCAGGGTTATATGGGTTAATAATAGGGTCTGCAGTATGCTAGATCATTTCTTTAGCACGTTCCGGTTCCTTGAGCATTGAAGAGGTTCCACTGGTTCTGGAGAATGTAGGTGTCCTCCTTGAAGACATCTTGAGGAAATCCAGATGTTTCAGGGGTTATTTAGAGGTTCCAGATGTTCTGTAAGAGGCTCAATAATTTCTTTAGCACATCTTAAAAGTTCTTAAAGAGGTTCCTTGAGCACCGATGAGGTTCCAGTGTTTCACAATGAGGTCTCAAATGTCCTCCTTGAAGAGATTTTCTGAAGCAAATCCATCGTTACAGGTGCTGGTAAGAGGTTCCAGAGGTTCTGATGAAGACTTGATCATCAGAATTCTTAAAGACGTTCCTTGAGCACTCAAATAGGTTCCAGTAGTTCTGAAGGAGATCTCAGATTTCTTCCTTGAAGTGGTTCTCAAAAATGTTCCACAGAGGAGGCTCAACTGGAACTTAAGGAGATTCCAGGAGCTTTTGACATAATTCCAGGGGTTCACGGAGAGGTTTAGAAGTTTCCTTAGGAATGTGTTTAGGTTCTTATTTACTCCTCGAGCACTCAAAGAGGTTCCACTGGTTCTTGAGAAGAGGACCTGCACTTCTCTTCTTTAGAACGTTCTCCCTGAGGAAGCTCAGGGATGCAGGAGTTCTGGTGCACGTTATAGTTCCTGGAGTACTATTGAAGTTCCAAAGGTTCTAGAAGAGTACGATTACTTTCAAGTTTCAGAGGTCCTCAAAGAGGTTCTCGAGGAGATGTCAGACGTACTGTAGTACTGAAGTTCCAGGAGATGGTTTGAGTTGTCTCTCAAGAAGTTTTAAGGGTTCTTAAAGAAATTGTACAAATCCATGAGGGTCTTGAGGAGGTTCCAGTGGTTCTTGAAGGTTACGTGTTTTCTAGAGGTTCCGGTTCTGAAGCGTGTTTGTGAAGGTTGTTATTTGATGGATTCCTGCAGCTTGAAGAGGCTCAGTTGTTGTTGAGGAGGTTCTTTGTTCTTGATTGCATTTTTTCTGGAGGAGGTTCCAAGGATTCTTCTATATACGTTATATAGATTTTGTATAACAGTATACTGCTTTATATGCTGTTAATAATCTGACTCCATTGTTTTGTCCTATTGTTCTGTTCTTATATTTGATCCTTCTGGATTCTTAAAGTCACATCTTCATGTTTTCGTGATGGCACATTCGGCTGCTCAGCTTTGTGTAATTATTTGAAAGAAAAATGTTCAAATGTTTGTGATTTGTGCTTAAAAATGTTTAAAACCTTCTTTGTTTTGGTCCTTTAATAAAAGTGTCAGTGAGGTTTTTACTGTTTCTTCTTGAGTGTAAACTCTTGTTGAAGCGAAACATTAAAACTAATTCAAGTCCAGTTCACCTCACAGCAGGTGACCGTCGAAACCAGACAGCGCTGGCAAAACCATTACATCACCGCGGGGTGTGTGTGTGTGTGTGTGTGAGTGTGTGTGTGTGTGTGTGGAAGGAAAACCTGCCTGTCTTGGCTGTGGTCTAAAAGCAGCACAATGTCCAGGATTTAAATTTCACTCTCATTAAAGAAAAACCTTCTATTCAGAATAGCTGTATGTGTGTGTGTGTGTCTGTGTGTGTGTGTGTGTGTGTGTGTGTGTGTGTGTGTGTGTCAATGAAAGCACTTCCCTTACAGTTTGTCTGAGACACACACACACGGCGACAGTCGATCAAAGGTTCTTTGTGTTTTCATTAAAGCTCCAATCAGGAATCGAATCCAACAAAACATCAAGGAGATGCGCGTGTGTGTGCGTGCGTGCGTGTGTGTGTGTGTGTGTGTGTGTGCGTGCGTGCGTGTGTGTGTATGCGTGCATGTGTGTGTGTGTGTGTGTGTGTTGCTGGTCACCAGTATCCCACAATCCATTTCAAACCCTTTTTTAATGATGCATTCAGGTGCCGAGTCAATCCCCGTAAACCGTACTCTCCATCACCTCACTAACATAACTCCATTTAAAACATATTGATTTTAACACAAACTTTTGATCTTTACCTGAATATAAATACGCTGTTCCATTTCACAAATTAATTATCTTTAATAACTGGGTACATTTACTGAAATACTACAACTTTAGAGGTACTTGTACATGTTCTTCTACTACATCATTGTACTTTTACTACATTTGTCTTTGGTTACTTTACAGGTGAAGATGAGTTTTTATGAATTAAACAGGACATTAAAATGCTGCTTTCATAATATCATCAGTAATATATAAAGAGAGTATAAATACAACACTCTTGCATGAGGAGTATATTTACTGATAATACTGTAAGTTTATGCTGATACTTCTGTATATGTACTCAGTGTATGCAGTATTTTTACACTGAGGTATTTGGAAAGTTTCTTTATAAAGTACAACATGTATAAATACATAATGAAAGGTAAATAAATACAATTGAAACATTTAAGAGGACTAATTGAGCGTTTTACTGCATCATTACGAGTTATTTCAGCATCTTTTTAATCCATTTATTGCAGTTAAATCAGTTTATTTGTTCATTCTGCTGAATTAACCAGCTCACACGTGTTACTCAGTGAACACGATGATGAACATTTGTTCTTTCTGCTGCGTCGTGAAAATAACTCTTAACTATTATCTCAGAAAGAGAAACTGATCTCAGACGGACAGACGGACACCAGCTCACAGTCTGAATGCTGCCATCTGTCAGTGCCTTTGTGTGAGTGTGTGTGTGTGTGTGTGTGTGTGAGTGTGAGTGTGTGAGTGTGTGAGTGTGTGTTCTCTCTATTCTGCCTGTGACTGACAGCAGAGTGCAGGAATGCGTTTATGAAGTTTGCTGAATGAACTCATGTTCATATGAAGGATTATTTAAGCCCCGCCTCCTTTTGGTCATTTCTTTTTGTTTACGTTCTGAGATTTTAAACTTTTCTTTTCTTTGAGTTAAATAACAACTTACATTTAAAGAAAAGTTAAAAAAATAAAATCTCGTTTTTTGTTTTTCTTTATTCACAAAATATTTTGACTCTAATCTAACGAATCATATTTCAATAATAACTAATTATTCTGAACCTTATGGTTTTATTTTCAAAGTACCTCATTCTCTTTACATTTATATGAATATTTATTCTATCTCTTAATACATTTTCTGACTTTTTTCCCGTCATTTCCTCAAATAACATTATGACTTTATTTTGAAAATACTTTATTTTGAGAATATTCTGACTTTTTCTTAATTCCTGAAATATTTTCTTCCAGCAAAATAAGGCAGTTTCTGTTTATTATTATTGTTATTATTATTAGGATTATGTTGTATTTCAGAATTGACATGAATGTTTGTGGATCATTTATGTTTCATAATATTACAAAAAAATGTTTGTTTGAATGTTTACGGTACTTTAATGTGCAAATATTTAGCACGATTTAAAGGCTGAAGTTTGAATTTCTTTATTTAGAAACATGGCAATCATCATCAATCATATTTTAATTTGTTATTTTATTTATTTTATTTATTTTATTTATTTTATTTATTTTATTTATTTTTAATCAACTTAATCTCCTGGTTACATAAATGACACCTGGTGGTTTGTGGTTTGTTATTATTTTTACTTTTACTTCAGTAAAACATCTCACCGTCTATTATAGTGTACATTATAGGCTGTATATACATACATATATATATATACATATATATATACATATATATATACATATATATATATATATATATGTATATATATATATATATATATGTATATAAAGGTGATCTACAGGTGACAGTTCTGCACCAAATAAAAGCAGAGAAGAAGAAGAAGACTGAGACTTAGTAAATGTTTATTAATGAAGGAAATGAATCCAACATGTTGGTGAGAGCTGGAGGAGAGAAACTCTGTCAACAGGAAGAAGAACAGAACCATGAATCTCAGTTTGTTTGTTTTCTGTATCTGTTCAGAGCCGTTGTTTGGGAGGAAACCCCGGGGGGCCCACTGCCCCCCCCCCCCCCCCCCCCCCCCCCCCAAATACCCTGAAAGAAGACAAAACCAGAGAGGCCTCGCTGTCTCTCTCTGGTTCTGCAGTTTGTGTTTTTGTGGCCGCCGACATTTGAATAATCGTCTGATATCCATCAGTTTGAGCCTGAGGAGACACACACACACACACACACACACACACACACACACACACACACACACACACACACACACACACACATTTCGATGCTGCCACTGAAACAGGAAAAAGGTCCAATAAATAAAAAAAAGGTGGAATTATTTAAAATCAAAGTAAAAGTTCTGTGGAATAAAAACTGCTGTTCATATTCAGTACTTTCAAAATAAAAGCCCTGCTGTCAGAAAAGACAATAATCTGAGCATCAAGTAAACTTGATTACCCTTCTGCCAAAACCTATGATGTCATATGACATCATAGGTTTGGGCAGAAGGGTAATCAGTGTTTCCTTGTTGTTAAAGCCCCCCCCCCCCCCCCCCCCCCCCCCCCATCATCATCATCATCATCATCATCATCACAGATCATCATCGTCTGTGTCAAGATGAAGGGAATCAAAACACACCGTTGTCTTTCTTTCTCTGCTTTAACTCTCATTTATTAGAGTTTTGTTTCTGATTCAAACATCTTCAACTGAACAAACAGTCTAAAGAGTATTTTGTGTAAATGCTGATTTTACTGGTAAACCTTTTTTAGCTTTAAGTTGAAAATCTCACAGACGTTTCGTTCTCTTTGGCGACCCCTGTGGCGACACGCCGTCATTACAGCGGTGTGTTGTGATCGCTCTATGAAGGGTTTATTCTAAGGGAACAAAAAACACATAACTTCTTAGTTTAAGGTGATTAAACACTAATACAAACATAGTTATGAATATTATGTTCCACTTCTGCTAATAGAGCCACCAGAAGGCTGCACGCTGGCCCTTTAAATGAAACATCTTGGAGATTATAACTGTAAGAACCACATGTCTGAAAACACACACACACACACGTATATATATATATATATATATATATACGTGTGTGTGTGTGTGTGTGTGTGTGTTTCAATGAGGTAGCTAATGAGTTTGTGTGTGTGTGTGTGTGTGTTAAAGCAGTAAAAGTCAATCAGCCGTAACACTGTTAGTCTGGTCAGAGTAAAGGAACGTTCTGCACAAACAAGCCTTCTTCTGTGTGTGTGTGTGTGTGTGTGTGTGTGTGTGTGTGTGTGTGTGTGTGTGTAAGAGACAGACTACCTGTTGTGAAGCCCCCCCCTACACACACACGCACACACACATACAAACACACACACATTAACAGGCTTTATGGAGTGTTGAGAAAGTTCCTTAACAACCGATGTATTCAACCTGCAGACACACCCTCAGTGTGTGTGTGTGTGAGTGTGTGTGTGTGTGAGTGTGTGTGTGTGTGAATGTGTGTGTGTGTGAGTGTGTGTGCGTGTGTGTGTGTGTGTGAGTGTGTGTGTGTGTGTGTGAGAGACAGACAGAGACAGTCTGTCTTTCAGACCTGAGTGGAGAGACGTTACCTGTCGATGGTTATCAGACGACACAAAAGGTGCAGAACTCCGTCTCCGGTCAGATAGGGAGGAAGGAGGTCATGTGACCGTCGCTCTCAGCCAATCAGAAGCAGTGATGTCATCATGTTGTCTCTTGAGCTCAGAGTGTTGATGTGGTGTAAAGTTATTCAAGTACTTGTACTTTAAATGTTCTGCTTCTTTACAGTTTTACTTTATATAGTAGTACATGTATTATTCTGCATAATGAGTACTTTTACTTTTTGGTACTTTGAGTATATTTTGATAATTGTGTACTTCAACTTCAGTGATATTTTAAATGCAGAAGTTTTACCTGTAACAGCGTATTTGTACACTGTAGTATTACTTCTTCTTCCTTCTCTCACACAGACGTTTGGGATATGTGATGTATATTTATCAAAGTCAAGTACTGAAGAAAGTACATCATCAAATACTTTACTTGAGTATTTTAGTTTTCTACTACATCTCAGAGATAAATATTGTACTTTCTACTACTTTAGTCTGAGAAGTTTAGTTCATCAAAAAGAACGCATTAATGCATCAATAATATAATATTATAATATTTTATAGTTCATTTAATTATAATATATATTATTGATGCATAATGAGTACTTTTACTCTGGTTTGAATGCAGGACTTTTACTTGTATCACAGTATTTCTACACTGTAGTTCTGGTACTTTTACCAAAATATCAGAGTACTTCATTCATTCATTCATTCATTCATTCATTCATTCATTCATTCTCCGTCTGTTTCCAGTAACTTCCTCTCCCGTCATGTTTCTCACTCAGGTGTGTGTGTTGACTTTCACCGCCTCTTTGGTGTGTGTGTGTGTGTGTGTGTAGGTGTGTGTGTGTGTGTGTGTGTAGGTGTGTGTGTGTGTGTGTGTGTAGGTGTGTGTGTGTGTGTAGGTGTGTGTGTGTGTGTGTGTGTGTGTGTGTGTGTGTGTGTGTGTGTGTGTGTGTGTGTTCATGAGTGGATGCTTTGTGAAACTAAATGTTTTTACATGTGAAATGTGACGGACTCTGTTTTTAAAAACTCCATAACATCAAAGTTCTCACTGAACCTTCATTCATTTCTCCTGTTATGTCCTGAATACATACCGAGGAGTTTTACCAGTATGTACATGTGTATTGTAAGTACTATCAGTACTTTTACTGCAGTAACGTCACATTAACGTCTCTGAATCTTTGTGTTTCTGCAGCGACCTCAGTATGAATAATCTGACTGTGTTGACCAGCGGAGCTCTGAGCGACCTGCACTTCCTGGAGGAGCTGTGAGTCACACACACACACACACACACACACACACACACACACACACAGGAGGTGACATCAGTCCACTTCCTCAACACTTGATGGATTTCTGGGAACCTCAGAGTGAATCAAAGACTTTCAGGTTTCGGAGCAGAAAAAGCTTCACGGTTGTTTTTATTGAAGGAAATATTCTGCTTCATTAAGTATTCGTCTGCGTTTAGCTTTTCAAAAAGAGAAACAGATGACGAGTTGTATTCATTAAAGACAGAATAACTCATTTAATGTGATTAACTTTATTCAAAGTGAGGTGAAGTCACAACATGACGACACATTCAAAGCTTCATCAGAAAACCTCCAGAGAAGGAAAAATACATTTGTTTTTATTTATTATTCTCTAATGTAAGATATTTAAATATATATTCCGTCAGACTTGTGTTGTTAAATGACGATAAAGCAGAAGCTAGAGGTTAGAGCAGCTCAATAAATCGATCTTCATCGTCATCTTCATCACACATTGTGAAAGTATTGCTGAACGATGATGAAATAATCTCTGTGATGTTTGATCTGTGCCAAACAAAGATGTTTTATTAAGTCAGGTAGACAGACAGACAGACAGACAGACAGACAGACAGACAGACAGACAGACAGACAGACAGACAGACAGAGAGGAGGTTCAGTCTGTGAACAGCTGACCTCACAGAGACCTGAACATGACTCTGACTGCTGTTCTGCTCTGCTGCCAGTTGTGTGTGTGTTAATATATACATATATATATATATATATATATATATATATATGTGTGTGTGTGTGTGTGTGTGTGTGTGTGTGTGTGTGTGTGTGTGTGTGTGTGTGTGTGTGTGTGTGATATTTGTCACCGTGGCGTGAGAAACGTCACTACGGCGATAGGACACCGCAGAGGTGCATGCTGGGTACCAGCGGACTGGCTGAACTCTGTTTGGCCTCTAAACCTGCAGAGTCCAGACCGGCTCAGTGTTCTCTGGTTCTAACAGGAGGACCTACTGGCAACGTGGTGCTGACTGGGGAACAAGGATATTGTTGACTTTATTGTAATGAATCAGGTGTGTAGTCGTGATGTTGCTCGGTGCACGACTCACCTCTGATTCACGAGCATCATTATTCAGTAAACTTCTTATCAACCTGTTCGTCCATATTCCTTCCCTGATGATGCAACAACAGATTCATGTTGATTCATAGAAATAAACTAATATTATCATCAGTATTACCATCCATGCATAAACGTCACCAAGACAAGATCCCGTTTGTTCTTCATCGACTCATTAGTGAAAGGAAAACGTAAAAACTCTCCTAATAAGCAGGTTTATCAAAATAACATTTATATAGTAGCTTCGTTCAAATGTAATTGATTTAATCACACTTTTAAATGTTAAATATAATTGAATATATTACAAAATATTGATTTGAATTAAAATAGGTGGGAGACACGAGAGTCAGCTGAGTTAAGAATTATGAAAACACAAATCCACAATTATCTTTAAACAGAAATTTCATTAAGGACCCACTCAAATGTGTCTCAGGGACTCATACTGGAAAACCACACTAATGATCATGTCATCAATACACCTGGTCTAAGATCAGATACTACAGCTGATTTTAAGGTTGTATTACAGCTGATTTTAAGGTTGTACTACAGTTGATTTTAAGGTTGTACTACAGTTGATTTTAAGGTTGTACTACAGTTGATTTTAAGGTTGTACTACAGCTGATTTTAAGGTTGTGTTGTACTACAGTTGATTTTAAGGTTGTACTACAGCTGATTTTAAGGTTGTACTACAGTTGATTTTAAGGTTGTATTACAGTTGATTTGAAGGTTGTACGACAGCTGATTTTAAGGTTGTACTACAGTTGATTTTAAGGTTGTACTACAGTTGATTTTAAGGTTGTACTACAGCTGATTTTAAGGTTGTGTTGTACTACAGTTGATTTTAAGGTTGTGTTGTACTACAGTTGATTTTAAGGTTGTACTACAGTTGATTTTAAGGTTGTACTACAGCTGATTTTAAGGTTGTACTACAGCTGATTTTAAGGTTGTACTACAGTTGATTTTAAGGTTGTACTACAGCTGAGTTTAAGGTTGTATTACAGTTGATTTTAAGGTTGTACTACAGCTGATTTTAAGGTTGTACTACAGTTGATTTTAAGGTTGTACTACAGTTGATTTTAAGGTTGTACTACAGTTGATTTTAAGGTTGTACTACAGCTGATTTTAAGGTTGTACTACAGCTGATTTTAAGGTTGTGCTACAGTTGATTTTAAGGTTGTACGACAGCTGATTTTAAGGTTGTACTACAGTTGATTTTAAGGTTGTACTACAGTTGATTTTAAGGTTGTACTACAGTTGATTTTAAGGTTGTACTACAGCTGATTTTAAGGTTGTGTTGTACTACAGTTGATTTTAAGGTTGTGTTGTACTACAGTTGATTTTAAGGTTGTACTACAGTTGATTTTAAGGTTGTACTACAGTTGATTTTAAGGTTGTACTACAGTTGATTTTAAGGTTGTACTGCAGTTGATTTTAAGGTTGTACTACAGTTGATTTTAAGGTTGTACTACAGCTGATTTTAAGGTTGTGTTGTACTACAGTTGATTTTAAGGTTGTGTTGTACTACAGTTGATTTTAAGGTTGTACTACAGTTGATTTTAAGGTTGTACTGCCGCTGATTTTAAGGTTGTACTGCAGTTGATTTTAAGGTTGTACTACAGCTGATTTTAAGGTTGTACTACAGTTGATTTTAAGGTTGTACTACAGTTGATTTTAAGGTTGTACTACAGCTGATTTTAAGGTTGTACTACAGCTGATTTTAAGG